>NW_027637404.1:64986-77486 GCF_951216825.1 Electrona antarctica | reverse complement strand
ATGGTTTGATATTAATAAACTGTCACTAAACTTAAGCAAAACTAAATTCATCATCTTTGGAAATAGGAAAATAGACAAACAGATCAAAATCAAGTTCGCTGATGTTGAAATCGAAGTACAAGACAGTAAATTCTTAGGAATTATAATTGACAACAAACTTAACTGGCATACACACATAAACAATTTAAGAACCAAAATCTCTAAAACTATCGGAATACTGTATAAGATGAAACCCATTTTGGACCAGAAATCACTGTACTTACTGTATTGCTCCCTCGTACTTCCGCACATCAGTTATTGTGTGGAAGTATGGGGGAGCAACTATAAATCAAACATCAACCCCATATTTCTTCTCCAAAAGAAAGCAATCCGAATTATAAATCACGCCGATTATTACGCACCAACAAATCCACTTTTTATTCAGTCACACACCCTAAAATTGCATGATCTGGTAGACCTCTCAACAGCAGTTATAATGTATAAAGCACATAACAGACTGCTTCCGCCCTGTGTCCAGGAGTTGTTCGAGGCTCGAGAGAGCAGGTACAATCTTAGGGGATTCGGCATATTCAGGGGGACTAAGGCTAGAACCAACAAAAAAGCGAGATGTATAAGCGTAAGAGGTGTGAAACTGTGGAACGGCTTAGACAATGAACTGAAAAAGTGTAGCTCAATTTATACATTTAAAAGAATGTACAAATCTAAAATAATAGATAAGTATAGAACATTATTATAACCTAGTATATTTACTAATCATATCTTAATCATATTAGTACACAATTATTATGATAAAGCAATATAATAACTATATAATAACCATATAAATAACTTCTTCTCATGTGCGACTCTGGATTCTGTGTGATCAAATCTGTCTTCTCCTGTGTGTTTTGTTTTATTTTTATTTTTATTTTTTTGTTTGTTTTTTTGTTTGTTTTTTTCATGTTTTTTGTTTCTTCTCTTTGTTTCTCTGTCAGTTTTATGTCCCCCCCACTCCCCCCCTGGGATAGGCACAATAAGCCATTGGCTTCAGCCTAAACCCTTTTGGTCTAAGTGTAACAAAAACACGATGAATTGAATACATGTAATGTAATGTTTTTTTGTTTTTGTATTTATGACCAAAATAAAACTGAACTGAACTGAACTGAACTGAACTCTCCATCATTTAGCTGGGGACCACCTGGAACCCCCTCAAGGACTACTGGCGGTCCCCGGACCACTGGTTGGGAACCACTGTACTATAGTATTTAGGACATTAAATCCATCCAGCCTGTTCTAGCCAAGCCCCCAGAGCAGCTGATTGGCTTGTGCATGTAGCACTGGCTCTCCAACGTTGAAGTACTCGGCCCTACTGGTCAGAGGAGGGACTGCAGGCGGACCCGTGGAGTTATGACGAGGAAACCCCGTGCCCCGGGGGGGGGGGGGGGGGGGTTGTATGTATGATGATGTTGATGTATGATGACGTACGATGATAAGAGCGCCCCTCACTTCACATGACCAGCTCAGTGGCCTTGTGGTTAGAGTGTCCGCCCTGAGACTAGGAGGTCGGGGTTCAATCCCCGGCCGGGTCATACCAAAGACTCTAAAAAATGGGACCCAGTGCCTCCCTGCTTGACACTCAGCATCAAGGGTTGGATTGGGGGTAAGTCCCTGCGACATAATAGCGTCATGTCCAGGGGGTGTACTTGTACATCAAGCTGCCTCACGCTACAGAAACAGGAGATAGGCTCCTGCCCTATGGGCCTCATGGCTCAGCAAGGCTACTTACTTTACTACTACTCACTTCACATGAGCATTTTTATTTATATACAATAACACACTGCATTCATGTCTCCTATAGTGGCAGTGTGGCAGCCAGAGTGGGCGTCCCTCATTTCACGCAAATGTGATTTATTTATTTTTAAATCTTGATCTTATAAGTCATATAAGTTCATGGTTCTGGATATCTTTGCTATGTTTTACAGTGGGGGATATTAAATAAACCTATACCATTACGCAGTTACAGAGGCACTGTAGGGCTCACGCCAGATACACGCAAAAATGTGACTGTCACACAAATGTGCACAGATAAACAGTAAACGCGCGCACACACACACAAACACAGACGTACATAGGAGTGGGGCGGGAGGGACTCCTTGTCGTCACAGCGCCTCCTCTTGGCCTCGGCGCCTCCCTGCGAGGAGGAGTATCCTCCGGACGGACCCTGGCGCTCCTCCACCGGCTGGCTGTCTGTCGACGACACCGACTTACTCTGGGGAGAGAGAGGCGCGCGCACGCACACACACACACACACACACACACACATAAAACACCGCTGGTGTCAGCATGAGAAAAAAGCCATAAAGAAACACATACAGTAGAGGACACACACACACAACAATACACACTCGAGAAAAACAGAAATAACGGTCATGAACGACGGGAGAAGTGAGCATATATATATACTGTAGGTCAAGAAGACCTAAAGCACACCAGACAAGCATCTAAAGGTAATTAGCAGCCCTTTGCCCATCATGACACACACACACACGCACACGCACACACACGCACACACACACACACACACACACACACACACACACACACACACACACACACACACACACACACACACACACACACACACACACACACACCAGCCGACCCATATAATAAATCAGCCTATAGCTCATTATGGCCCTATAAAGCTGTGCAGGGATATTTACAATGCAGCCTCCGGTCTAGCGCGGTGATGCTAAACACCTGTGGCTGGACGGAGCCTGCCGGTGGGCCGTGGTGGGTATATTAGCCTCTGGCCTTAGGCTATAGGGCAAGTGATAAGGCCAATGCTACGGGCTGAGGTGGAGTCCGAAGAGGTGGGTTTTCAGACTGATGGATTGTGCTACATTTCCATCTTTTAAATTGAATCTGAAAAAATGGTTGCTTGAAAACCAAAGCTGCAACCATTCATGATTATTTTAGGTGTATTTCTTTTTTATGCTGTGTTCCCTATGTAATGTTATGTAAATGTATTCCACTGTTTGCCTGTCTGTTTTCCGTTTTGTGTTTCTTGTGAGGACTGCGGATGAAAATTGTGCTATATCCGGTGTATTTACGTCCATGTGACGTCCATTAATATGCATTGTCCTGTCCAAATAAACAAATAAAGTAAGTAAAGACTGCGGCGGCAGATTGGTTCCGATTGTAATAGGTAGTTCATTCCATAGTTTGGGACTGGGAGCCAAAACAAACAAATCACTGGCTTTCTATTTGGGCGGGAACCCCTTTTGGTGTTAGCATTATGTTATGCTTTAGCTATTGAAAAATAGCAGATCTACAAGCTCATAGCGCGCCACCGAGTGGCGTGCTACGAGCTTGTAGGTCTGCTATTTTTGAAAAATCGAAGAACGACTGACATAGAAACATAGCTTTTTCAGAAAACTGTCATTTTCAAACAGACATTTTTAGAATCTGATCTCAGGTCAAAATGGGTTAAAACCGGTCCGAAAAGTCACCTGTCAATGTCAGCGGGTCAAAATGAAAGAAGATGACTGCCCAACCTCCTTATACCCTCCTCCGAGTGATTTATTTGTATTTAGATTTTTTGACTCCACCTGTACATATACATAGTTATCATGTTTTTGAGATATCTCGATTATTGTCATTATTGTGTTGTGAATGAATGCATGGGACCCGAATGGAAACAAGACTGCAAGGTCTTTTTTCGGTGCTATCCTTTTGGATTAATGTGCTTTGACTGTACCATGTACTGTGTTGCATTTGTTATTGTCTAATAAAATAATCAATCAATAAAAAAAAAGCCCCACATTAAAATATTTAGGTTCTTTACAACATTGAAAGAAAGTGTTCAGTGTGATACCGATAAATAGGAAGTTAAAGGGGTATTTCGCTTTCACATTTTTTGGGGGGTCATTTTATCATCTACGAGTTCAGGCTTATGTGAACACCCCAGGCAGACAGTTTTTAAGTTGCTCGATTCGGTATTTAGATATTTCATATTCATCATAGCTGCCCCGTTCCTAGACAAACCCATTGTAACTTCAAACTCAAACTCCCTCTTAACCATGATAGACTCATAGGTTCTACTGACTCATACTTCCATCCTAATACGTGAGGGGGCCGTGTTTTTTTACATTACTTTTCTTAATGTATTTGTAATGTTTTTTGGAAAATGAAAAGAACAAGGATCCATACAAATCCCTCCAAAATATTTAAAACAAATGAAAAAAAGTAATTCACATATTAGGAGGACAGTATCCGTCACCAGAAACAAGGACGGGTGTGTTTTCGAATGAATCTAGAATGGAGTCTCGTGCTCTGAAAGATGCTGAAAAGGAGTGGACCACGTCCTATTATTTGTCCCCCTGCGTGTCGGACGAGAACAGAGCGCTTCTCACACACACACATACACGCACACACACACACACACGCACACCCACCACCAGACAGACAGACAGACAGGAAGTCTGTCTCTCCTACGGGACTGACAGGAAGGAGAGCCGGACAGAGTCACAGGAGGGGTAGAAGCGCACAATGCACCTCAGTGCTGCGGCTCCACAAAACCTCCCTCTCTTCTTTCTTCTCCTCTTCCTCCTCCTCGCCTGCTTTTTCTCCTCTCTCTCTCTCTCCCTCTCTCCCTCTCCCTCCCTCCCTCTCCCTCTCTCTCTCTCTCTCTCCTCCCTCTCTCTCTCTCTTCTCTCTCCCTCTCTCTCCCTCTCCCTCTCCCCCCCCCCCCCTCTCTCTCTCTCTCTCTCTCTCTCTCTCTCTCTCACAACTTCCTCTCGCTGCCTTTTTCTTCCCCTCCGTTTAAAATTCCAAAACGCTTCAGAGGCAGAAGGCTTTATAACAAATGGCGATTGATTTACGGTACATCCCTCCTCTCTCTCTCTCTCCTTTATGCCATAACGTTAGCACACAAAGCAGAGCTGTTGAGAGAGACACATTTGGCCGGTGTTTAAACATCGGCAATGCGTCTTGAAATTAAGTTATGCTAACAGTTTCACCAGGGATATAGGAAGGAAGGGAGTAATAGCTCTCCTGGTCTTAAATCATCTTTACTTTGCAATAAAGTCAATACAAATACCTATTTCTTTTTTGTACAACCTTTCCTCTTCATAACCCCAATTTTTTTTCTAGAATCGGTCCCACTTTCTCTCTCTCTCTCTCTCTCTCTCTCTCTCTGTTATCACCAGTTATTCTGATGAAGGCCAGCTGTCTGCAGTGACCTAAAACAGTGAGAGAATGTTAACAGCCAGGAATTCTTTATGAGTAAGGCATAGCCAATACGAGGTAGGCAGGCACCCCCCCCCCCCCCCAGATTGATAGACAAAAGTTACCGAAAGTCCGAAATACAATGTATATTTATGTTGTAGCTGTAGCTTATATTCTTATAGGCTACAAATGCCTACAATAGACAGTTAGATGATTGCTAAATGATGACAACAACATTTTTATTTTGTACTTTCATGAACCACAAGCACTGCACCAGATATAATGGAGCCTACATGAGAGAAAAAGGGAAAAAAGCGTCAAAACCGAGTCTTGTTAAAAAAATGCTATATTGAAGCCAAGATACCGCAGCTGCTTGTTATGCGCGTAATTTCCCATTGATTTTTAATTGATTTCAGTAGCTAGAAATTGTGTTAGCTGTGTTGTTGTTGGTAGCTCCTCTATAGCTGATAGAAACTCGATTGTCTCTGTAGAGACCGACAGGCAAGGACGGACCTACAGTATGGTTCTTCCCCAGCGCGGGTGGTGGTGGTGAGCGGGGCTGGTGTGATTGCTGCCCGTCAGCCGATGTAAGCAGTGCCGTGGTGGTAGCCTACCCTACCGCACAGGTTTAGGTGTCCTCTCATCTAAAATAAGTTTACCCTGGCCTGGACAAACTTTTTTCTTTCTCAGGTGCTGCTGTGTCTCTGTTGCTCTGCCTTCTCAACAATCAAATGAAGAATGAGGTGACGTCGGGATGTGTGTGTGCTGTGTGGTCCTTATTCGTCGTCACTGTGAGGGGGGCATTTCGAAAAGACTCAAACCCCGCCAGACACGCTGCGACGTAGGACACACAGAGAATAGATGTGTATTATTCTGTCTGATACACTGTCTGTCCGCCTTGAGTAACGGTTATAGGCGGCATATCATTTTAAATAAACAGTTTCTCGAGGGGAGGCAGAAACGTAGCCATGGTAGGCGGCTGCCTGCTCTTGCCTTTAGTAGATCCGCCAATGGACTTAGACTGAATTCACAGTGAACTGGCCTATATGGACTTAGACTGAATTCACAGTGAACTGGCCTATAGCCATGGACTTAGACTGAATTCACAGTGAACTGGCCTATAGCCATGGACTTAGACTGAATTCACAGTGAACTGGCCTATATGGACTTAGACTGAATTCACAGTGAACTGGCCTATAGCCATGGACTTAGACTGAATTCACAGTGAACTGGCCTATAGCCATGGACTTAGACTGAATTCACAGTGAACTGGCCTATATGGACTTAGACTGAATTCACAGTGAACTGGCCTATAGCCATGGACTTAGACTGAATTCACAGTGAACTGGCCTATATGGACTTAGACTGAATTCACAGTGAACTGGCCTATAGCCATGGACTTAGACTGAATTCACAGTGAACTGGCCTATAGCCATGGACTTAGACTGAATTCACAGTGAACTGGCCTATAGCCATGGACTTAGACTGAATTCACAGTGAACTGGCCTATAGCCATGGACTTAGACTGAATTCACAGTGAACTGGCCTATAGCCATGGACTTAGACTGCATTCACAGTGAACTGGCCTATAGCCATGGACTTAGACTGAATTCACAGTGAACTGGCCTATAGCCATGGACTTAGACTGCATTCACAGTGAACTGGCCTATATGGACTTAGACTGAATTCAAATAAGCCAATGCATTGCATTAATGATCTCCAGATGATTATAGTGACTCTTCTTTAGTGCGTATGTGAATCAATTGTGAGCTTGTTGGGTATGTGTATATTTTAATTATTGTCTCCACCAGGCCGAAGGCATGGGGAGAGAGTAGGTTTTGTTTAGTTTTCTTTTCACTGCAGCTAGTCGTCAATTGCCACCCACCGTTGTCTTATTATATTATTACTTCACAAAGTGCTTCACCAACAAGCAAGTCCTTATTGGCAGAAATAAGTTTTTTGCCACCCAGCACTTGATATAAGAAATATCATTATTTCACTTGATATAAGAAATATCATTATTTCACTTGATATAAGAAATATCATTCTTTCACTTGATATAGTTAATACCGTATCATTCTTTCAGACTGGAAACTGATCGTATCGCAGGGCCTTCAAGGTCGCTACAACGGAGTGGCTCATAGCATATCAGAGCACACAAAGAATCGAGCCCAGCGGCCTGTTGAAATTCTTCTCAGCACAAACACTCTACATGAAAGATATGCTTGGTTTGAACCAATTGCTCAACCATCCAGCATGGAAGGAAAATCAATGCTTCCAATCACTGCAGCGATGTCTAAAGAACATCCAATCACTGCACCGATGTCTAAAGAACACTGGGAAGAGCTGTCTTCCTTCTTTGCAGTGGTGAAAAGTAACTAAGTACATTTAATGAACCCATTTAGGCCTGAGATCAGATTCTAAAAATGTCTTCTACATCCTGACAGTTTTCTGAAAGAGCTATGTTTCTATGTCAGTCGTTCTTCGATTTTTCAAAAATAGCAGACCTACAAGCTCGTAGCGCGCCACTCGGTGGCGCGCTACGAGCTTGTAGATCTGCTATTTTTCAATAGCTAAAGCATAACATAATGCTAACATCAAAAGGGGTTCCCACGCAAAATGGGTTAAGCACTGTAAGTATACTTTTGAGGTATTTGTACTTAAATGGAGTATTTCCAATTTCAAATATTTTTACTTCTACTCCACTACATCTCGGATGCAAATATTGTACTTTTACTCCACTACATTTATTTGAAAACTTGGAAAAAGTTACTTTGTAGATTTTGATTATTACAAAACATACATTCAATATATATTGTACATTACGGCCATTTGAAAATAGACAAGCTACAATTATTGTAGATCTGCTATTTTCTAAAGATTTTTATACATTTGAAAGCTTGAAATGGGATAGCGTGCATAATGAGTACTTTTACTTTTGGTTTGGTACCTTAAGTACATTTTGACCTGAGATCAGATTCTAAAAATGTCTTCTACATCCTGACAGTCGTTCTTCGATTTTTCGAAGAACGACTACAAGCTCATAGCGCACCACCGAGTGGCGCGCTACGAGCTTGTAGGTCTGCTATTTTTCAATAGCTAAAGCATAACATAATGCTAACACCAAAGGTTCCCGCCCAGAATGGGTTAAGTACATTTTGATGCCAATACTTTTGTACTTTTACTCTAGTACATTTTGAATTCCGGACTTTTTCTACATTGCAGTATGTATCTGTATTGATACTTTTACTTAAGTAAAACATTTGATAGTTATTTCCGCCACTGCTGTGCAGTATAAGATCACATGATGTAGAACATTTTCAAACATGTTGTTTTCGGTCATAAAATAAGAGTTGTTTTGGAAAGACCTTTTTTAGATTCTTTGACAAAAATGGCAATTATGCCATAATAGAAGCCTGTAATCCTTCTTCCATGGAATGTGAGTGTTTTGTTCAAAGCGAGGTTTAACCACTCAAGGCTGATTTATACGTTCTCGTGCGACAAAGTAAAAATTGCGCAGGGGAAAAATAGCCAATCTACAAGCTCACATGTCGCATCACTAAAGCTCAAGTGAGAAAAATACAGGTTCCAATTGGCTCAAATGTATAAAACCAGATACTGTAGAAATGCTGCACCCTTTTGTCCCAGAAATGTCAAGCTTCAAGAAGGAGAAAAGGTCAAAATAGTGACACCAGGGAAATGTGGTTAAGTCATAGAATAGAGGCAAGCGGAGTGCTGCTGAGATATCAAAAGATCACACCCATGTGAAGTGAGGGGCGCTCTTATCATCGTACGTCATCATGACGCAACATGTCTATTTGCTCAGACACATAATGTAAATTCTCCAATCATTGCCAATGGGTAGCCGATTTTCTGTCAGGTGAAAAGAAGCTTGGACTCCTCATGCATAGAAGGAAGCATGATGTCAGTCCGCTGCCCCCCCAGGTTGGCAGAGGAAGTGTAAGCGCCCAGGATTACATTAGATAATTGACACTGGGTGAAAAAATGGGTTTCAAAATCGTGGGATAAAAATTATACAAAAAAAAAGAAAAGAAAAATAAATAGCCGATTTGCTTGCGACGTAAAATGACGTACATTTTCAATGGGAATTTAATGTTTGTGTGAGACGAAAATCTACACTAATTAGCTGAATATAGGAGGAGCTAGCGCCCCCTAGTTCAGTTTGAGGTTCTCAACCACGAAAGGAAGCTTCCCCCATATGATATGAGTCACCTGTACAGTAGATGCAGGCAGAGAATCACAGTGATCTCTAAAACCAAGATGGAAATGTATCTTCCACCAGTCTATTTTTACTTCATTAATTATTGGTCGGAAAAAGTAGTGCCTCTAAATATTCATTATTTTCACTTGAAATAGGCATTCGTCACAACGCTTAAAAGCAGGTTAAACTAGAAAAAGTGCCCTTCTGGGCACAGGTCTCCACCAGGAGGATAGGAGTGTGTGTGTGTGTGATGTTTGGCAAAATGTTTAGGAGCAATATAAATGTGTGTGTGTGTGTGTGTGTGTGTGTGTGTGTGTGTGTGTGTGTGTGTGTGTGTGTGTGTGTGTGTGTGTGTGTGTGTGTGTGTGACGCGGCTTGGCCTGTTGTAGCGCCGCCCACCATGAGGCTGATTTGAAAACTGTCAAGTGGCATTTCTTCCAAAGCCTAGTGGGAATATGCATGCACAGTTTCACCACAATCGGACGCTGCGTTGAGTAGTTGTGGCGATTTGTACAAAATGGGTACAAAGCGGGCTACTCCTGAAAAGTTTAGAAGCCAATCGTAGCTATTGAGGGTGGATTATGAGAAATCAAACAAACCCGTCTTGATCACATGACTATGAAGAGCATGTGTACCGATTTGCGTGAAATTTGGATAAAATCTGAAGGAGTAATATTACAAAATGTGTTTTACATATGTCGGCCTCCTGGTGGCGCTATAAAGAGCAGATGTGAAAAATTCCAGGCAAAGGTTTTTCCTTGGCCTCTAGGGAGTTGGCATACAAAGTTATCCACAGATCCGTGCAGTTAGAGGTAAAAACACTTTTCGGCCAGTTATAGCGCCACCATGAGGCTGAGTTGAAAATGTTCATTTGGCATTTCTTCCTCGGCCTAGTGGGAATGTGTGTGCACAATTTCACGGAAATCACACGATGTGTTCATGATTTGCAGCATTTTGTTTGAAACTGAGCACTCCTGCGAACTGTGGAAGCCAATCTTAGCCAATCAGGATGGAGTCGGAGAAATCTGAAAGACCCGTTTCGTTGAATGGCTCTAGAGAGACTGTGTACCAATTTGCGTGATGTTTGGACAAAATCTGTAGGTGTACTGTCCAAAAACTTGTTTTGCACAAAGCGGCCTCCTGGTGGCGCTATAACAGGCCGTTCTGGAAATTTTGGGGCAGAGGTTCATCGTTGGCATCCAGGGAGTGCGAGTGCAAAATTTGGCATCGACCGGGTTAACGGTGCCGGAGATTAGCTGGTCACAGACGGAAGGACGGACGGACGGACGGACGGACGGACGGACGGACGGACACACACACACACACACACACACACGGACGGACGGACGGAGTGCAAAACATACTCTCTCCCCATGCCTTCGGCCTGGTGGAGACAAATATGTATGTTTTTTTTCAAGACAGAAGGTTTAAGATCAACTGCTCTAGTTTTTGAACATAAAGGAAAGAAAGAAATATCGCATTACCAGAAAACAGGATAAATTTTATTTTTTTTATACGCCAGGGTAAAAGTGGTTAAGCTAAATGATCTGTTGCAGTCCTGTAGGCCAGAGGCGTAGGCAACCTTTGGCACCGATGCCAACATAGGCACAAAGGAGGGTGATCACTGGCACACAGGTGTGAGAGAGAGGATTTAAAAAAATGTAGTCAAATAAATGAAGCCCCTCACATTTGTATGTAAATTTCATCCTGCACATAATTCTACATTCATTAAAACTTTGAACTCTGACTGCATGGAGGCTGAGGGAGTCTGGGAGATAGGTGGGTCTAATGATCATTATAACAAGGTGAAAGAAAATATTTAACAAAAAGGGAAAAGGTTATATACTGTATTTGTGGACATTAAAAAATAAGTTGGATTTTTGAATGTAGTGTCATTAAAATTAATGTTGACATGGCACTCTGACTATCTTCTAGAAAATAAAGACATGGCACTATATTTCTACATGCACTCACTCCAGAGGGCCGCATTGCACATTACTGTTGTAGTAAAAAAAAATCACACCCGTGTGAACTGAGTGGGCCCCCGGAACTTCCAGACCCACAGGAACGCGCCCAGGGTGCCAGCCCGGTTCCGGCGAGCCGCCCCGTGTCCGAAACGGTCGAGAAATGACAGAGTTACTGTGTGGGGGAATTAGCATTTAGCAGACACCTCTCTCTCTCTCTCTGGCAACAGTGCAACACTATCTCTCTCTCTGTTTCTAGCACAACAGCGCCCCACAGACATTGCTGTTCCTTGGAGTGGTTGCACCACTCAAAAAAACAAGCTTTTTTGCTATTTTTGAATTGGAATCCTGAAAAGTAACATTTTTTTTAATTTAATTTCAAGTGTATTTAGTTATAGCCATGTTAACTTTATGAATGTGTCCCCCGGGCTGCCAGTTGCCCATGTATGGGCTATACGGGATGGAGTCGCGCCCCGTAGCGCACCCCCGGACAGGTGGAAATGCGAGTATAGACTATATGGACTCGTGATGAATGGATGCTCAGTTGATCTACAGTACCATGGGCTTGCATTGTTCAGTTGCTAGAGGGACTCCATGCAGTGAAACGTACAGATAGTACTATACAGTTGATGTGATGCACGTGAAAGACCCTTGGGATGGTGGAGGTTAGCAGTGAGATGTCACTGTGGCTGTCTTTAGAGATGGACTAGAGTACATTATGACTGACTGACTGTGTTCCAGACCCTTGGGATGGTGGAGGTTAGCAGTGAGATGTCACCGTGGCTGTCTTTAGAGATGGACTACAGTACATTATGACTGACTGACTGACTGACTGTGTTCCAGGAAAACACTGCTTTGCTTATTTTATTTTCTCCCATTTCCTCTGTTTATTACCGTCATGATGCAAACATGCACGCAAGCACACACACACGCACCCATGCACACAAAGAGACATGTGGATGTACAAGACATGTACTGTACACACACACACACACACACACACACACACACAGACACACACACTGATGTGTGCACGCACAGTGCAGTGTACATGATCACAGAGGTACAGTATACGCATATAGGGGGGTACAGAGTGCGTTAAAGGA
>NW_027637404.1:61699-64786 GCF_951216825.1 Electrona antarctica | reverse complement strand
GAGGAGAGGAAGAGGGAGAGGAGAAGAGAAGAGAAGAGAAGAGAAGAGAAGAGAAGAGAAGAGAAGAGAAGAGAAGAGAGAGAAGAAAGAGAAGAGAAGAGAAGAGAAGAGAAGAGAAGAGAGAGAGAAGAGAAGAGAAGAGAAGAGAAGACGAGTAAAGGCGTACGGTCAAAGAGGGGACAAGAAAGATAAAAGATTAGGAGAATGAGAGATGAGAAAAACCAGAACAAAACACAGACAGAGGCAAAGGAAAAGGAGAGGAGAGGAGCGAGAGGAGTGTGGAGACAGATAAAGAGGGGCTGTTTTCCTGAGGGGGGCATTATGATGTGTTTTGGTGCATTGCTTTGTGAAGCCCACACTTTATACATACACACTCACATACGAGCAGCGCACGCACGCACGCACGCACGCACGCACGCACGCACGCACGCACGCACGCACGCACGCACGCACGCACGCACGCACGCACGCACGCACGCACGCACGCACGCACGCACGCATCTGGGCTGTGTTTGCGGTGTTGGGAGGAACAACAGGCTTTAAGTAGACAGTAATGTGATCAGCGCTCCAACAATCTCTGGAAAGCCCCTCTGCTGCGGCACTCAGCGCTCACTGTGAACTGCCGTGTGTGCGTGCGTGCGTGCGTGCGTGCGTGCGTGCGTGCGTGCGTGCGTGCGTGCGTAGATTACCGCAAAGCTCTTTTCTTTTTAGAACATACTGTATAGTGTTTTACAATAAAACCAGAGCAACAAAGGTTTGTAAATATAGTGCAATATATAGCAGATGTACAAGGTCACAAAACGCTGCATGGCGTCGGCCTTGACGCGTGAGCTTGGTCGTACGCTGATGTATGTACGACATGTGATGGACTCAAAACATACCTTTTTAACAAAGCTTTTGCTTGGTCTTTTATTCTTTTTTGTTTCTCCTTTTTCATTCTGGACGGGAACCCCTTTTGGTGTTTTGACTAAGCATTATGTTATACTTTAGCTATTGAAAAATAGCAGATCTACAAGCTCATAGCGCGCCACCAAGTGGCGCGCTACGAGCCTGTAGGTCTGCTATTTTTGAAAAATTGTAAAAATGCGGCACAAATATTTGAATATATGTTCTTTCAGAGCGAACGTTTTTTTTATTTCGACATCAGGCCTAAATGGGTTAAGAAGTGGCTAACAGTAGCCTAGGTGTGCTGACTAAAGCACAACCTTAGTTGATAGGGCTGTCACGATTACACATTTAAGTGGACGATTAATTGTCACACAAACAATTGCGGTTAGCGATTTAATTGTGTTGTTGAACATTTTAACTTTCTGTTTGCCTGGTAATCAAAAAAATGCACAGGGCAGATATGACAAATAACTGAAATATACAATGAAATTACTGACATATTCATTATTTTTAATACTTAAATTAACTGCTTGTGACGGAATGTTCCACCAAATAGAATCCAACCGGCAACCGCTATTGGCAGAACGTTACGTCAGATAAGCTTTATTATCGCTTTTTTTTTTGCTTAGCCTTTCCTTCTTCAGTGATCCTAGGCCGGTTTCGCGCATCCGCAGTGCCGTTCACTTCTGGTATACAGCCGGACTAAAAGCTGAAAAACTCTAAATCTACGGAGCTCTCCATGGTTTTGATAAAACGCACGATGTTCGGAGGTCTTTAAAGATTATCCGGTGATCCCGATTGGAACATTGGCGCTTTTATAGAGCAAGAATGGCTTCATTTTAGCTCACTAGCATTTACGCTAATTATTTAGCATCTAAGATGGCCGCCCAAGCCGGACGTGTATCCAGGGTGTAACACACTAAAACGAAGTACATCTGGGTCAGCAGTCTAGCGTTGGCTCTTGCGTCCACCAGGTGGCAGTCAACTTGGTAAAAAAGGTGTAAAAAAAAAAAGAAAAGAAAATACAATCCGCTTTTTTTAATGTATGAAAACCTTTCAACATGGAAACGATGATGACAAAATAATTATCTCAAATAATGACGATGATAATCGTCATTATCGTAATCATGACCTACATGAACCTTGACAGCCAAGGTCTGTTCATCTGTTGTTTAGAGCCGTACTGTACTGTATGTGTGTGTGTGTGTGTGTGTGTGTGAGTGTGTGTGTGTGTGTGTGTGTGTACAGCACACCGTACAGTACATGTAGTCCATGTGTGTACAGAACAGGCTTGTGTAAATGTACAGTCCAAATAACACTGCAAAAACACTTGTTTGTGCGTGTGTGTGTGTGTGTGTGTGTGTGTGTGTGTGTGTGTGTGTGTGTGTGCGTGTGTGTTTACTCACCCCGATAATGGCGTTGAGCTCGGCCATGGTGACCTGCTTGGCCCGTTCAACAGCTTGGACCACCTGCTGCTGGTGCTGCACACACGCACGCACGTGTGCGCACACACACACACACACACACACACACACGCACACGCACACGCACACGCACACACGCGCACACATGCACACACACAGTCACACACACACATTGTTGAAATGTTTATTTATGTCCAGATAAACAGAAGCACAAGAATTACTTACGTACAAAGGACATACATACTGACATTACAGTCAGATAATAGGAAAACAGACAGTCACAAAGTGCATATACGGTTGTATACAATAACGTCGGCACATACTGGTGTGGAACACAGCAGGCAACAATCATGGCTAAAGGAAGCAGCGCCTGCTCCACATCGAGCGGCTTCCAATAACAGCTGATAGTGAGCAGTAATTGCCAACAGTTTGGGGGCCTTTTGGAGAGGTCGGCCATTTGGAGGCCCCTCACTCACATAACAACGTGTGCACGTGACGTGTCCCGAGGCTACCAGAAATAACAAAACAAACGTTTACATCTGCAGCCTAGCTGTGAGATGGTCTCCTCTAGTTGATTATATTTTACACGCACGCACGTACGCACTATACACAACATGGACGTTTTGCGCTGAATGGTCAGCAAGTATAGCCAAACAACAATGGTGTCCATTATGTTTCTCTTTCTGAAGCAAACATTGCTGCGTGTATTACCGTTAAAACCACACGTGGAGCAATCAACGCCTCCTGTTAGCACAGCATGTATGTATGGATACAC
>NW_027637404.1:54199-56699 GCF_951216825.1 Electrona antarctica | reverse complement strand
CTCTCCTCTCCTCTCATGTAGTAACAGATTGTCTGTTACTGTACAGCAGGTGTGACAGAGGGACTCCCTCTGACCCTAATCAAAGCAGATGACCTGGCTGAATAGTGGCCAGAGGATCCTGGATCAGATCCCCCAGAAAACAACAACACTAACCACCACAACCACAAAGCCATCAAAACAATACAGACAACAATGAACAACGAAGCGGAGCCAGCGGTCATCATTCAGTTGGACATAGTTCAATATGATTAGCAAATAACGGAAATCAACTTACATTCTAGCCCTGAAAGTGGCTTCTACTCTGCTGCTGCTGCTGCTGCTGGGTAATGTAGTGTTCGTAGGACATTGGCGACAAACAGAGAAGACTGGAAGTGATCCAGGCTGGACAGGGCTATGCTAGGCCAGGTGTCTGTGACGGGACAACACACTAGAAGTGAGCAGGGCTGTGCTAGGCCAGGTGTCTGACTGTGACAACACACTAGAAGTGAGCAGGGCTGTGCTAGGCCAGGTGTCTG
The DNA here is from genome assembly GCF_951216825.1 of Electrona antarctica. Classification (NCBI taxonomy): domain Eukaryota; kingdom Metazoa; phylum Chordata; class Actinopteri; order Myctophiformes; family Myctophidae; genus Electrona; species Electrona antarctica. Next base: position 56,184 of record NW_027637404.1, on the reverse strand, counting down.
TGACGGGACAACACACTAGAAGTGAGCAGGGCTGTGCTAGGCCAGGTGTCTGACTGTGACAACACACTAGAAGTGAGCAGGGCTGTGCTAGGCCAGGTGTCTGTGACGGGACAACACACAAGAAGTGAGCAGGGCTGTGCTAGGCCAGGTGTCTGACTGTGACAACACACTAGAAGTGAGCAGGGCTGTGCTAGGCCAGGTGTCTGTGACAACACACTAGAAGTGAGCAGAGCTGTGCTAGGCCATGTGTCTGTGACAACACACTAGAAGTGAGCAGAGCTGTGCTAGGCCAGGTGTCTGTGACGGGACAACACACTAGAAGTGAGCAGGGCTGTGCTAGGCCAGGTGTCTGTGACGGGACAACACACTAGAAGTGAGCAGGGCTGTGCTAGGCCAGGTGTCTGTGACAACACACTAGAAGTGAGCAGAGCTGTGCTAGGCCATGTGTCTGTGACAACACACTAGAAGTGAGCAGAGCTGTGCTAGGCCAGGTGTCTGTGACGGGACAACACACTAGAAGTGAGCAGGGCTGTGCTAGGCCAGGTGTCTGTGACGGGACAACACACTAGAAGTGAGCAGGGCTGTGCTAGGCCAGGTGTCTGTGACAACACACTAGAAGTGAGCAGGGCTGTGCTAGGCCAGGTGTCTGTGACAACACACTAGAAGTGAGCAGGGCTGTGCTAGGCCAGGTGTCTGTGACGGGACAACACACTAGAAGTGAGCAGGGCTGTGCTAGGCCAGGTGTCTGTGACGGGACAACACACTAGAAGTGAGCAGGGCTGTGCTAGGCCATGTGTCTGACTGTGACAACACACTAGAAGTGAGCAGGGCTGTGCTAGGCCAGGTGTCTGACTGGGACAACACACTAGAAGTGAGCAGGGCTGTGCTAGGCCAGGTGTCTGTGACAACACACTAGAATTGAGCAGGGCTGTGCTAGGCCAGGTGTCTGTGACAACACACTAGAAGTGAGCAGGGCTGTGCTGTAGGCCAGGTGTCTGACTGTGACAACACACTAGAAGTGAGCAGGGCTGTGCTAGGCCAGGTGTCTGACTGTGACAACACACTAGAAGTGAGCAGGGCTGTGCTATAGGCCAGGTGTCTGTGACAACACACTAGAAGTGAGCAGGGCTGTGCTAGGCCAGGTGTCTGTGACAACACACTAGAAGTGAGCAGGGCTGTGCTATAGGCCAGGTGTCTGACTGTGACAACACACTAGAAGTGAGCAGGGCTGTGCTAGGCCAGGTGTCTGACTGTGACAACACACTAGAAGTGAGCAGGGCTGTGCTAGGCCAGGTGTCTGACTGTGACAACACACTAGAAGTGAGCAGGGCTGTGCTATAGGCCAGGTGTCTGTGACAACACACTAGAAGTGAGCAGGGCTGTGCTAGGCCAGGTGTCTGTGACAACACACTAGAAGTGAGCAGGGCTGTGCTAGGCCAGGTGTCTGACTGGGACAACACACTAGAAGTGAGCAGGGCTGTGCTAGGCCAGGTGTCTGTGACGGGACAACACACTAGAAGTGAGCAGGGCTGTGCTAGGCCAGGTGTCTGTGACAACACACTAGAAGTGAGCAGGGCTGTGCTAGGCCAGGTGTCTGTGACGGGACAACACACTAGAAGTGAGCAGGGCTGTGATAGGCCAGGTGTCTGACTGTGACAACACACTAGAAGTGAGCAGGGCTGTGCTAGGCCGCAGGTGTCTGACTGTGACAACACACTAGAAGTGAGCAGGGCTGTGCTAGTCCAGGTGTCTGTGACAACACACTAGAAGTGAGCAGGGCTGTGCTAGGCCAGGTGTCTGGGACGGGACAACCCACTGGGTCCAGGCCAGGGTCCACAGTCGTGCCTCCATCATGAGGCTCTGGCAAAAAGACCGGATGGCGGGATGAACGGATGGTCAGATAGATTCAAAGAAAGAGAGAGAGAGGACTGGTCGAATAAACAACTGAGGGCAGATACACTGCCAACTGGCACACATGCACACAG
>NW_027637404.1:39199-49199 GCF_951216825.1 Electrona antarctica | reverse complement strand
ATGTATGCATGTAGACGCAGAGAGACAGAGACAATAACAGAGGCAAGCATCAAAGGCACGTGCACGCCGGTCGCGCACGCACACACACACACACACACACACACACACACACACACACACACACACCCCGCAGATGCTACTGCGTGTGTAGAGGCCGCATGAATTGCTGATCAGTGTGCTTATGTGGACGCCGCCACACACAACTACATGTGCGCACACACACGCACACACACGTACACACACACACACACACACACACACACACACACACACACACACACACACACACACACACACACACACACACACACACACACACACACACACACATGCGTACACGCACACACGCACGCGCACACACACAGACGCACATACATCTGACTCATCCAAAGCCTGTTGTTGTCGAGTGACCCACATATCCAGTTCTATCTGGTGGAAAGGGGGGGGGGGGGGGGGGGGGGGGGGGGAGAGACGCACGTTAAGGGTCTTAAGCCTGGGATATATTGCGCCAAAGCCCCTGATTTGTTTGTTTATTATTTTATTCAGCTGCCCGTCGCAGATATTATCCAGCAAAGAGTGAAACGACGATTATGCTGATCATCATAGCGGATTATGGGTTTTTATTCTGTTAAATGTTTGTTTTTGTTTTTTTCTGCCCCTTGGGTTTCTGACAATGTGGCCCCCTGAACAATTTATTAGAAAATCTTTCCGTGGCACGAATATAGTGAGAACTGGGAACATTGGTTACTGTTAAATATGGTTGTCATTATTCCCCTAAACTAAAGGTTTAGGGGAGGTCTGGTGAAGGAATTACAACAATGATTTCATTGTATTTGCAAATTCTGAGATATTATGATTCTTTAAGAAGAATATTGCCACCGTCAGTCAGGAGTGGAACGCTCAGTGAATTTCATATCAAGGACCATTATTTATTTCTGCATTTGAGCCACAGACCATTTAGCCTCTCAAACCCAAAACTAAAGAATATTTTGTTGTTGTTATTGGATAAGATTTTGGGTCCACAATTCCATGCTGTATTGAGGTGGTATCATAGCAGAGATAACGGACAAACGTTGATCAAAATAACAATTCTTGTACATTCTCTAATTGTGTAGACTTCTTGTAAATTAAGTAATAATTAATATAAATCTTAACTGAGAGCATAATATGAAACCAAATGGACCCATAAGGGTCCATTTGGTTAAATTTTAAGCTCTCAAGAGTTGAGATCTAAGAAGTAATAAGGGTCCATTTGGTTACCAACTCTCCATCATTAACACATTCCCTCCCGTTACATTAGGTGGGATCGTAAGGCCAGTGCCAGTCAAATGCACAAAATACCAAAGTAGTAGAAGAGATCCTGGGCAACCTTCCTAGTGGCCAACCCCCCCCCCCCCCCCCCCCCCCCACACAACACTTCAGTGTGGCAGCCCCTAGCCTGTGGGGGATCCGTGACGGAGTTGTTTTGATCAGCATAACGTTGGATTATGGATTTATAAACTTCCTAACCTCGTATTATGTCTCATTTTGAACAAAAAAACTACTAATAAGCCCATGCATGTGGAATTTGCATTTAGACCGTTCTACCATGTGAGTAAATAAAAACATTCAAACAATTCAAACTATCAAAAAAAAAAGTTATTTATTTTCTTTTTCTTTTGAGTGGTGTAAACCACTCCTACAACTGGCTTTGTTAGTGCAGAAAAAATGAGCATGGTTGCTATGCTCACCCTGTTCACCCGGGTGTGATTTCATTACGTCAGACAGGCTATATAAGACCTTACACCACTCAGTTCACACGGGTGTGATTTTATTTTAATTATGGATTAATGCCAATTATGCCAATTAAAGGTATATTCAGTGATTTTACTTAATTCAAATATCACTTATTTTTTCTTTTTTTCTGTATAATCCTCCCTACTATAGAGTGTGCTGACCATATAAGGAGTTCCTCCCTGTCCCCAGTGAGCCCCTGGGGTCAAAAAACCCTAGTTTCAGTTTTGGTGAAACTAGGGTTTGTGGGGGATCCGTGACGGAGTTGTTTTGATCAGCATAACGTTGGATTATGGATTTATACATTTCCTAACCTCGTATTATGTCTCATTTTGAACAAAAAAACGACTAATAAGCCCATGCATGTGGAATTTGCATTTAGACCGTTCTACCATGTGAGTAAATAAAAACATTCAAACAATTCAAACTAACAAAAAAAAAAGTTATTTATTTTCTTTTTCTTTTTTAATTATGGATTAATGCCAATTAAAGGTATATATTCAGTGATTTTACTTAATTCAAATATCACTTATTTTTTCTTTTTTTCTGGATAATCCTCCCTACTATAGAGTGTGCTGACCATATAAGGAGTTCCTCCCTGTCCCCAGTGAGCCCCTGGGGTCAAAAAACCCTAGTTTCAGTTTTGGTGGCGGGTGGCAAAGCCTTCATCCAATCAGGATGAGAGGGGCCTTCCTCCAATCATGATCGACTGGGGGCGGGCCTTGGTGCACATGCTGTTGGCCTGTTGCACGTCCCCCCACTGTAGAGCGTGCATGTGCACATTTTGTTACCGGGGCGGACTGGGTGGTTTTCCAAATCACCCAAATCACTGAATGCTCCTTTAATTAAATCTCGTAATCTTGTTTTGGTACAGTCGGGTACAGTAGCTATTCACGAGATGTTCTCGTTTCAGCACAGATTCCACCAGTGGTTCTTGAGGGGGTTCCCCCATGGGGACCACCTGGTTGAAAACCACCGCTCTGGAGGCATTGTTATAGCTGAAGTTAAACATACATAACATCTTATGACCTTGTCATAAATGCAGACACCTTGCATTTCAGTACTGTTTACACTATACAGTAGGCCTCCTCCCTCCTGCACCTATAAACTACACTATACAGCAGGCCTCCTCTCTCCTCTCTCCTATAAACTACACTATACAGCAGGCCTCCTCCCTCCTCTCTCCTATAAACTACACTATACAGCAGGCCTCCTCTCTCCTCTCTCCTATAAACTACAGTATACAGCAGGCCTCCTCTCTCCTCTCTCCTATAAACTACACTATACAGCAGGCCTCCTCTCTCCTCTCTCCTATAAACTACACTATACAGCAGGCCTCCTCTCTCCTGCACCTATAAACTACACTATACAGTAGGCCTCCTCTCTCCTGCACCTATAAACTACACTATACAGTAGGCCTCCTCTCTCCTATAAACTACACTATACAGCAGGCCTCCTCCCTCCTGCACCTATAAACTACACTATACAGAAGGCCTCCTCTCTCCTCTCTCCTATAAACTACACTATACAGTAGGCCTCCTCAATCTATAAACTACACTATACAGTAGGCCTCCTCAATCTATAAACTACACTATACAGTAGGCCTCCTCTCTCCTATAAACTACACTATACAGCAGGCCTCCTCCCTCCTGCACCTATAAACTACACTATACAGCAGGCCTCCTCTCTCCTATAAACTACACTATACAGCAGGTCTCCTCTCTCCTATAAACTACACTATACAGCAGGTCTCCTCTCTCCTATAAACTACACTATACAGCAGGTCTCCTCTCTCCTATAAACTACACTATACAGCAGGTCTCCTCTCTCCTATAAACTACACTATACAGTAGGCCTCCTCTCTCCTATAAACTACACTATACAGTAGGCCTCCTCTCTCCTATAAACTACACTATACAGTAGGCCTCCTCCCTCCTGCACCCATAAACTACATATACAGCAGGCATCCTCTCTCCTATAAACTACACTACAGCAGGCCTCCTCTCTCCTATAAACTACACTATACAGCAGGCCTCCTCTCTCCTATAAACTACACTATACAGCAGGCCTCCTCTCTCCTATAAACTACACTATACAGCAGGCCTCCTCTCTCCTCTCTCCTCTAAACTACACTATACAGCAGGCCTCCTCTCTCCTCTCTCCTATAAACTACACTATACAGTAGGCCTCCTCAATCTATAAACTACATATACAGTAGACCTCCTCAATCTATAAACTACATATACAGTAGGCCTCCTCAATCTATAAACTACATATACAGTAGGCCTCCTCTCTCCTACACCTACAGTATAAACTACACTATACAGCAGGCCTCCTCTCTCCTCTAAACTACAGTATACAGCAGGCCTCCTCTCTCCTATAAACTACACTATACAGCAGGCCTCCTCTCTCCTATAAACTACACTATACAGCAGGCCTCCTCTCTCCTATAAACTACACTATACAGCAGGCCTCCTCTCTCCTATAAACTACACTATACAGCAGGCCTCCTCTCTCCTCTCTCATATAAACTACACTATACAGCAGGCCTCCTCTCTCATATAAACTACATATACAGCAGGCCTCCTCTCTCCTCTCTCATATAAACTACATATACAGTAGGCCTCCTCTCTCCTCTCTCCTATAAACTACACTATACAGCAGGCCTCCTCTCTCCTATAAACTACACTATACAGCAGGCCTCCTCTCTCCTATAAACTACACTATACAGCAGGCCTCCTCTCTCCTCTCTCATATAAACTACACTATACAGCAGGCCTCCTCTCTCATATAAACTACATATACAGCAGGCCTCCTCTCTCCTCTCTCATATAAACTACATATACAGTAGGCCTCCTCTCTCCTCTCTCCTATAAACTACAGTATACAGCAGGCCTCGTCTCAGTAAACTGTACTCTCTTTTCCTCTCTGTTACACTCTCAGACTCCCATACATCCTCATCTATAATTCACCTTATTCTCTCACAACTCAATTGACTTTGTTTTATTGACACCAAACAATGTTGTCACGAGCCTCTGCAGAGGGAATTCATAATAGAAAATAGACAGTGTGTGTGTGTGTGTGTGGGTGTGGGTGTGTGTGTGTGTGTGTGTGTGTGTGTTATTGTGTGTGTGTGTGTGTGTGTGTGTGTGTGTGTGTGTGTGTGTGTGTGTGTGTGTGTGTGTGTGTGTGTGCACGTGCATTGGCGGGGGCTGTGCACGTGTGTGGAACTGTGGATGGGTCTCTGTGGATGGGTCTCTCTCTCGCTCTTGCTCTCTCTCTCTCTCTCTCTCAAACATCCACGTGTGCACACACAAACATCCGCGTGCACGCACACGCACACAACCACACACTGAATAGGAAATGAAAGGAGGGAGCAGGAAGGAAGGATCGCCAGCTGCTTCGTGGGTCCTCAGAAGTCTGCAGGGTAAACAGACCGACTGCTGAGCATCCTGGCAGCCCAGAGCACCGCTTCCTATCACATTCTGTCTCGCCTATCCGCTGCATTCCTATAGACGCTCTATGACAGATTCCTATATCATCCTATCCGCTAGTAGCCTGCATTCCTATACAATTTACAATTTAGGCATTTAGCAGACGCTCTTAATCCAGAGCGATTTACATTAAGCAATAACAAAAGCATGGCATACATATCACATACATAGAAAGTAGTTATCATGAAAAATGGTAAATAAATGGTAAATGGTGCATTTATATAGCGCCTTTATCCAAGGCGCTTTACATAGATTGTGCATTACATTCACCCATTCACACACACATTCATACACCGATTGCGGCGGAAGCCATGCAAGGTACCAACCAGCACATCGGGAGCAATTTGGGGTTCAGTGTCTTGCCCAAGGACACTTCGACATGTAGCCAGGAGGAGCCGGGATTCGAACCGCCGACCCATGGATCATTGGACGACCTGCTCTACCTCTTGAGCCACAGTCGCCCCATGAAGAACGTAACAGTGGAGTATCTATATAATGAAACTATATAAACTATACATACTATACCAGCTCAGTGGCCTTGTGGTTAGAGTGTCCGCCCTGAGACTGGGAGGTCGGGGTTCAATCCCTGGCCGGGTCACACCAAGGAGCCAGTGCCTCCCTGCTTGACACTCAGCATCAAGGGTCGGATTGGGGGTAAGTCCCTGCGACATACTAGCGTCATGTCCAGGGGTGTACTTGTACATCAAGCTGCCTCACGCTACAGAAACAGGAGATAGGCTCCTGCCCTATGGGCCTCATGGCTCGGCAAGGCTACTTATACATAATACCTGTATACTATATTATACTATAAAGTGCTATGACTACATAAAATGCAATTCTAGTGCTGTCTACGTAACATGCTATAAGTCCTTGTAAAATGCTATCTAAGTCTACATAAAGTGCTATCTATAGCACAGATGCACTATGACAGAATCCTATAACAGACTGAATATTATTATGGCCTACATACAGACAGTAACATGTCAGCCCTCATAGACATTTTGGGGGAAAGTGTCTTAATTTCAACACAGCATTTGTGCTTTTCTCTGCCCAATTTCTAAAATATCAAAAGGTAATAATAATAAAGTATAGTTTTCCTAATATAGTAGTATATTGCAGCATTATAAACCTCTATTATCTGGCTGGCTCCCTATAGCGCATGATACCAAATCCCTAATTACGTTCCATAGCTACACTAGCAGCCTTATTGCCAGCTCATCTCATCAGGAAACTAAAATGCAGGCAAAGGCAGACAAAGCTCAATCACAGCTGCTTATCAAGTTCTACACACAAGACAAGTCTCATGTGACCTTCAGTTGATTATACAGCTCATTATTGTCACGGTAGAGTTGAGTTCCTGCATGCATTTGGGTCTTAACCCTTACAGCGCTATCATTTCAATCAATTCACGCCAGCATTTTTTCCAGTCGAGCATTTGTGGATTATCCCAGCAAGCTCGACGGAGCCGGGACAGCCTTTGTTTACATGATCGATCTATGGAGAGCTCCACATCGCCGGCTCTGTGCCGTCAAAGAAACGCTGGGACAAGGAATAGGAGATACAGGCGATTGAAAGAAACGGATAGAATGGATTATTATGGCGACGACGATCTAAGATGAACGATCCAGTACTGTGCTAACAAGATAGCTAGCTAACCGGCTAACGTAAGTAGCATTATGGCTCGGACGATCGAATGCACTATAAAAGCGCAATTAGCTCTTCGCTAAGTCCCACCCAAGCCCGTTGTTGGCCAATACCACGTTAGCGACGGTTACTAAGGTAGGATACTGGTCACGCTTGCAATGCTGGTCAAAATGTTTAAGCAGTGTCAATAAATATATTTGCTGTACAGCATGTGTGGACCTCAGAAAGAGGGTTTGTTTTCTTACCTTGTTATGAGCAAACTAGTCCGTTCCATGAATTATTTCGCTCCGTTGTGCAGTTTAATAGTACATATTAGAAATAAAAATAGGCTCTCATTGACTTCCATTGTAACGGGGGAACAGCTCTCAAAGTCACTCTTTTAGAACACTAAGCTGATTCTGACCGTTTATGACATCAGGAAAACTCATGCGGTTTTATTTTTAATAAAAAATGTCAATGTTGTCTTGTTTTTGTTTTGACTTCAGTGTTGCCACATTGTATGAGAGAAATAAGCCAACCCACCTCCAAAAACAAGCCAACTCTTAAAGCCAAATCAAGAAAAACAAGCCAAAACAAACACAATAATATGACCATAAATAATCATAATAAAAAGATTGTATGCATTTATCATTATAAATACTATGTAGGCCTATGTCTATGATAATTAATGTTTTGGTAATGTATTACATACACTAATTATTAGCCTTAAGCCAAAAGTAGCGGGAAATAAGCAGACCTGGCAACCCTGACAAGTTTTGGAAAGAAGTTCCGGTTTGCCTACAAAACGATCTGATTGGTCCAAATCTCTACACCCACTTCTGAAGTAGCCTCGGTCTCAGCCTTCCACCCAGGCCGTTGGATGTAAACAAATGTATTTGATCTCGTCCACTTGTCGCAAACACCATACACAATTTTGGACGCGTTTGAGGGAGACACTTTAGGAGAAATGTCTGGGACTGCAGCTGGGTGCATCTCAAACAGCATGGCGACTTGTTTACAAACGAGAGTTGGGAACACCAGAACCGCTTCACTGTATATCTCCAACCAAAATAGTTACTTTATAAATCTATCAAAAGACGAAAATAAAATGGCATGAGTTTTCCTGATGTCATAAACTGTCAGAATCAGCTTTTGTTGTGTTCGCTTATGTGCTAACTGACTGACTTTGAGAGCTGTTCCCCGTTACAATGGAAGTCTATGAGAGCCAGGTATTTGACCAGTATGCAAGCGTGACCAGTATCCTACCTTAGTAACCGTCGCTAACGTGGTATTGGCCAACAACGGGCTTGGGTGGGACTTAGCGAAGAGTGAATTGCCATTAATCTTCGGCAATGGCGTTAAGCGTCAGTATCAAAATTAGGCTTCAATTGACAATGATCTTCGGCAATGGCACTATAGGTTAATAACAACACCAGTTCCTGACACTTATTGGGTTTTGTTAACAAAGCAATATTTAAGCGAATTATACAACAGTTACCCTTAAAACTAAGAGAATCGCTGGAAAAATATATTTTTTCAATGACAGATGTAGTAGTAATAATAATAATGGATTTTATTTATAACGCACTTTATTATTCGTCAGAATCTCAAAGTGCTACAGCAAATGAATAAAAGCACGTCACTATACGACCACAAATGTCCCAAGAAACTAGCTAGCCTAGGCTAGCCACCGAGTCTGTTACGCTCTGGGAGAAACTAGCTAGCCTAGCCACCGAGTCTGCTACGCTCTGGGTGAAACTAGCTAGCCTAGCCTAGCCACCGAGTCTGCTACGCCCTGGGAGAAACTAGCTAGCCTAGGCTAGCCTCCGAGTCTGCTACGCTCTGGGAGAAACTAGCTAGCCTAGCCTAGCCACCGAGTCTGCTACGCTCTGGGAGAAACTAGCTAGCCTAGCCACCGAGTCTGCTACGCTCTGGGAGAAACTAGCTAGCCTAGGCTAGCCACCGAGTCTGCTACGCTCTGGGAGAAACTAGCTAGCCTAGCCACCGAGTCTGCTACGCTCTGGGAGAAACTAGCTAGCCTAGGCTAGCCACCGAGTCTGCTACGCTCTGGGAGAAACTAGCTAGCCTAGGCTAGCCACCGAGTCTGCTACGCTCTGGGAGAAACTAGCTAGCCTAGGCTAGCCACCAAGTCTGCTACGCTCTGGGAGAAAAGCATGGCTCCAATTCTTTGTATTGATTAGCCGTTTTCCTATTATCGTGGCTTAAGCACGGCTAGAAAGCGGTTTCAACCAATCAGATTGCTTCCTCAAAACGACCTGTTGTATAATTCATGCTATTGACTCATGCAGGTGTGTTTGCTTACATGTGTACACTCTCAGAGTTTAACTAACCACTTAACCCCCAGGGCTCTATACTAGGTCCTCTCCTTTTTGAGACGTCCAACATGCAACGTCTGGATTTTGTGAGTGACGTCATGTGGCAGCCACAGTGGGTGGGTGCCCCTCACTTCAACAAGTGTGATTTTTGCCCCACCCCCCTCCCCAAACACACATGAGATTTGGTGCATCCTCCGCAGAACCGCGGACAATCAGACAGGAATTAATGGTTTACTGAAATCGCTTCTGGCCGACTGAATTCCCACCACGGGGGTGTGCACAGTGCACACCCCCGGAGGCATCAGATCTGCTGGGACAAGTTTGAGATCAACTGGCCGGACGGAGCCAGAGTTATGACAGAGATTTACTGAATTAATAGATACTATTAAAAGTTAGATTTATAGACGACCACCGATTTGACCGACTTCCCACTCTGTACATCACTCCCTCAGGTCCTCAGCAATACATGCGCCAGGTTTGGAGTCGCTCCGTTGGACAGTTCTCCAGATATGCATAAAGTCTGCATGCAGGACAGTCTGTCTGTCCGTTTGTCTGTCTGTCTGACTCTTAGAGAGATGTTCGCCCTACAATTGGAACGCTATATGATTCATGTGGTTAAAGGAACACTCACTGAAGAGAAAACCATTCATCGTCACGTCATGAGTCATCATGCAGAGGCATAATGTCTCATTATGCCTCTGCTAACATCAGCTCTCTGTCAACAAACTAAACAGCTTCAGCCCATTCACCACTGCTATACAAGTAGAGTCAGTA
>NW_027637404.1:17500-38999 GCF_951216825.1 Electrona antarctica | reverse complement strand
TTGAGGTCTGTCTGCTCAGGGGATCGATCAATCAATCAATCCATCCATCCATCCATCCATCCATACCTTTTACGGTGCATCTGAGTTTCCTTTCTGCTATCTTTTTTGTGTTCCCTCCACACCTCAGAGCCATGCTCCCAACAGATTGTTCCCTCCACACCTCAGAGCCATGCTCCCAACAGATTTCTTCTTTTGAATGTTGCTCGTGGTATGCGTGCCTGCAGGGCCCAGCAGGGCTGTGTTTGGATGTACGAGTGTTCTGTGTTTCCGAGTGGAACACGGAGGGGATTTAAAGTAGTTGCTTCTCAACCTATTTCTGGCTCAGGAAATAAAACAACGCTGACCTGCAACGCCCCTGCTCTGCTGCAACAGACACACTGGATACTGAACCGTGATCTAAGACATTAGCCTTTAAATCTGACTTGGTTCATTATTGGAGACATGGGGCCCCATTATTATTGGAGACATGGGGCCCCATTATTAGAGCAGGGAAAATAACTGGGATACCGCACACTGTCTTGTGCGGTATCCAGATTCCAGTTCTATCCTACTCTTCCAGATCATCTATCCGACACACCTGTTCCTCGTAGGTGTGCATAAGGACATTTTCCTTCTACCTCATTATTATTAAAATCTGACCCTGACATGATATAATGTGGGCATTGAAAGTGAGTGACAAAATTAATCAACACAGTATCCATTCCCATTATCCCCATCTCCAATTTTCCATACCTATGATTGATTACTTTGTCTACTTACTATTTGTATATTATCTTTGGTGAGAACCACATATAAGCCCTCCATGGGTTTCTTTTCTCACCTGCACATATGTCTCTTTTATTGATGTTACCAGCTTGTACAGCTTGTAACGGAAATGTCATCATGGGTTCCATTCCGTCAGAAGTAAACGTGCCATCAACGTGTGCTTAATCAAGAGGTGCAGACAATAAGCCACAAGTATTCAGACAGAAATCTGACGCCATGTTATTATTATATACAAACTGAACTGACACAAGCACTACCGTATGGGATTAGTGTCATAATCTCATCTTGACTATCATCATAGAGAGCCACTCTCAAAATATTCATGGTTGGCCCAGACGGTTAGCTCAACCGTCTGGGCACCTAGGCTGCCAAGCCAGCCTGACGGCGTGCCGCGGGCTCGACTCCCGATCCCGACGGCCTTTGCTGCGTGTCTTCCCCCATCTCTCTCCCCATTTCCTGTCAGTCTACTTTCAACCTATCATTAAAGGCAGAAAAAGCCAAAAACAATATCTTAAAAATATATATATATATATTCATGGTTCCCACTAACATCACCTATACAGCATCTTCTAACCCATTAGTATAAATTGTGAAAAGCCTTATGTGTTATCCTCCCCGGCGACGTTCGCTGTCCCCAGAGAGACAAGAGGCGACGTTCGCTGTCCTCAGAGAGACAAGAGGCGACGTTCGCCGTCCTCAGAGAGACAAGAGGCGATGTTCGCTATCCTCAGAGAGACAAGAGGCGACGTCCACTGTCCTCAGAGAGACAAGAGGTGACGTTCGCTGTCCTCAGAGAGACAAGAGGCGACGTTCGCTATCCTCAGAGAGACAAGAGGTGACGTCCACTGTCCTCAGAGAGACAAGAGGCGACGTCCACTGTCCTCAGAGAGACAAGAGGCGACGTCCACTGTCCTCAGAGAGACAAGCGGTGACGTCCACTGTCTCCAGAGAGACAAGCGGCGACGTCCACTGTCCTCAGAGAGACAAGAGGTGACGTCCACTGTCCTCAGAGAGACAAGAGGCGACGTCCACTGTCCTCAGAGAGACAAGAGGCGACGTCCACTGTCCTCAGAGAGACAAGAGGTGACGTCCACTGTCCCCAGAGAGACAAGAGGCGACGTCCACTGTCCCCAGAGAGACAAGAGGCGACGTCCACTGTCCTCAGAGAGACAAGAGGTGACGTCCACTGTCCCCAGAGAGACAAGAGGCGACGTCCACTGTCCCCAGAGAGACAAGAGGTGACGTCCACTGTCCCCAGAGAGACAAGAGGTGACGTCCGCTGTCCTCAGAGAGACAAGAGGCGACGTCCGCTGTCCTCAGAGAGACAAGAGGCGACGTCCACTGTCCTCAGAGAGACAAGAGGCGACGTCCGCTGTCCTCAGAGAGACAAGAGGCGACGTCCGCTGTCCTCAGAGAGACAAGAGGCGACGTCCGCTGTCCTCAGAGAGACAAGAGGCGACGTCCGCTGTCCTCAGAGAGACAAGAGGCGACGTCCGCTGTCCTCAGAGAGACAAGAGGCGACGTCCACTGTCCTCAGAGAGACAAGAGGCGACGTCCACTGTCCTCAGAGAGACAAGAGGCGACGTCCACTGTCCTCAGAGAGACAAGAGGCGACGTCCACTGTCCTCAGAGAGACAAGAGGCGACGTCCACTGTCCCCAGAGAGACAAGAGGCGACGTCCACTGTCCTCAGAGAGACAAGAGGTGACGTCCACTGTCCCCAGAGAGACAAGAGGCGACGTCCACTGTCCCCAGAGAGACAAGAGGTGACGTCCACTGTCCCCAGAGAGACAAGAGGTGACGTCCACTGTCCCCAGAGAGACAAGAGACGACATCAGCTGTCCTCAGAGAGACAAGAGGTGACGTCCACTGTCCTCAGAGAGACAAGAGGTGAAGTCCACTGTCCTCAGAGAGACAAGAGGCGACGTCCACTGTCCTCAGAGAGACAAGAGGCGACGTCCACTGTCCTCAGAGAGACGAGAGGCGGCGTCCGCTGTCCCCAGAGAGACAAGAGGCGACGTCCAAGAGACAAGAGGCGACGTCCAAGAGACAAGAGGCGACGTCCACTGTCCTCAGAGAGACAAGAGGCGACGTCCGCTGTCCTCAGAGAGACAAGAGGCGACGTCCGCTGCCCCCAGAGAGACAAGAGGCGACGTCCGCTGTCCTCAGAGAGACAAGAGGCGACGTCCGCTGTCCCCAGAGAGACAAGAGGCGACGTCCGCTGCCCCCAGAGAGACAAGAGGCGACGTCCGCTGTCCTCAGAGAGACAAGAGGCGACGTCCAAGAGACAAGAGGCGACGTCCAAGAGACAAGAGGCGACGTCCACTGTCCTCAGAGAGACAAGAGGCGACGTCCGCTGTCCTCAGAGAGACAAGAGGCGACGTCCGCTGTCCTCAGAGAGACAAGAGGCGACGTCCGCTGCCCCCAGAGAGACAAGAGGCGACGTCCACTGTCCTCAGAGAGACAAGAGGCGACGTCCACTGTCCTCAGAGAGACAAGAGGCGACGTCCACTGTCCTCAGAGAGACAAGAGGCGACGTCCACTGTCCCCAGAGAGACGAGAGGCGGCGTCCGCTGTCCCCAGAGAGACAAGAGGCGACGTCCAAGAGACAAGAGGCGACGTCCAAGAGACAAGAGGCGACGTCCACTGTCCTCAGAGAGACAAGAGGCGACGTCCGCTGTCCTCAGAGAGACAAGAGGCGACGTCCGCTGCCCCCAGAGAGACAAGAGGCGACGTCCGCTGTCCTCAGAGAGACAAGAGGCGACGTCCGCTGTCCCCAGAGAGACAAGAGGCGACGTCCGCTGCCCCCAGAGAGACAAGAGGCGACGTCCGCTGTCCTCAGAGAGACAAGAGGCGACGTCCAAGAGACAAGAGGCGACGTCCAAGAGACAAGAGGCGACGTCCACTGTCCTCAGAGAGACAAGAGGCGACGTCCGCTGTCCTCAGAGAGACAAGAGGCGACGTCCGCTGTCCTCAGAGAGACAAGAGGCGACGTCCGCTGCCCCCAGAGAGACAAGAGGCGACGTCCACTGTCCTCAGAGAGACAAGAGGCGACGTCCACTGTCCTCAGAGAGACAAGAGGCGACGTCCACTGTCCTCAGAGAGACAAGAGGCGACTTCCGCTGTCCTCAGAGAGACAAGAGGCGACGTCCAAGAGACAAGAGGCGACGTCCACTGTCCTCAGAGAGACAAGAGGCGACGTCCACTGTCCTCAGAGAGACAAGAGGCGACGTCCACTGTCCTCAGAGAGACAAGCGGCGACGTCCACTGCCCCCAGAGAGACAAGAGGCGACGTCCACTGTCCTCAGAGAGACAAGAGGCGACGTCCACTGTCCTCAGAGAGACAAGAGGCGACGTCCACTGTCCTCAGAGAGACAAGAGGCGACGTCCACTGTCCTCAGAGAGACAAGCGGCGACGTCCGCTGCCCCCAGAGAGACATGAGGCGACGTCCGCTGTCCTCAGAGAGACAAGCGGCGACGTCCACTGCCCCCAGAGAGACATGAGGCGACGTCCGCTGTCCTCAGAGAGACAAGAGGCGACGTCCACTGTCCTCAGAGAGACAAGAGGCTAACACCTTGAGGGATAATGTCGGTTAAGTGGATAATAAAACCATAACTCTGGCGTCCGTCTGTCTGTCCGCCCGATGTCTCTCTGTCTGTCACCTTGAAGACAAAATGACAGTCGAATACATAATGTCTGTCTGTCTGTCTGTCTGTCTGTCTGTCAACCTCCTAGCAGCAGTCTTTTGTTCCTCTCCGTGTGCCGTACGTGTGACTCGAGGAGTAATTATGGGAAATGACAAGCAGCTTGGCTGAGTGAGCACACTCCTCCTCGAGAGTGATCAGGGACACACGTATACGCGTGCACAGTCACGTGCATCTGCACACGCTAACATAAAACAAGTGGATAGAAATACTCACTCACACATAAACATTTATCTACTACAATCTATACACATATTTGCCAGAAGATAAATCCGGCTAAAAAGCAGTGTGTTTTCCTTACCTGCTTGTGCATCTCGATGTTGAGCCCATAAGACATCTCGTAGTACTGTAGGAACAAAAACACATTGTGGAGTTAGGCTACGGCATACTGGGCGTACTTAGCTTGCTTATGCCTAAATCGTAAATTAGTGGCAAATTAAAAAAAAAAAAAAAAAAAATAGAAATAAAAATAATAAAAGGAACTGTTTTGGACATACATGGTTTCCACCCGACAGCAATATACTGCACACCGACTACCCACTGTAAAATCCTGAGTGTTCATTTGAGCCGTCAGTAAGAATAGTCCACTAATTCAGAGCGTCCAGCCGACTGCAGACATTTAGTGGCACTAAATGTCTGCAGCCGGCTGGACGCAGTATGCATGTGTTTGTGTACTATCTGCGTGATTGAGAGGCATAGGGTGTGTGTGTGTGTGTGTGTGTGTGTGTGTGTGTGAATCTGTGTGAACAGTTAATGATGTATTTATGCCTCAGCATGAGTGAGAGTTAACGATTAGCGTCTAAGGGCGTGCGCAGGAGTCAGTGTGTGCCTGTGTGTGTGTGTGCGTGCGTGCGTGCGTGCGTGTGTGTGTGTGTGCGCGCGCGCACTATTACTATATGCGATACAGCAGCAAGTTGTGAGCTTGTAGATCAGCTATTTCCAGTGCAAGTGTAACAGGCACGCAACTAAGTATTACTCAAGCTTCAGGGTTAGGGTTGAAAACAGCAAAAGAATGGTAAATTATGTCCTCACAAGTATAGTAATACAGTGTGTGTGTGTGTGTGTGTGTGTGTGTGTGTGTGTGTGTGTGTGTGTGTGTGTGTGTGTGTGTGTGTGTGTGTGTGTGTGTGTGTGTGTGTGTGTGTGTGTGTGTGTGTGTGTGTGTGTGTGTGTGTGTACACTACAGTGTGTGCTGGTATATAGAAAAACAAGCCACAAAACTAGGTTAGCTACCTGAGGGCATGTGCTTGCACACGCACGCACGCACACACACGCACACGCACACACACACACACATGTTTGTGTACCCTACACAGTAAAATCCTCAATGATAATTTATCCATTTGTAACTCTAAAGAGTGTGCACATGTAACTAAACAGACCCGTAACACTGAGGATTTTACTGTGTGTGCGCGTGTGTGCATGTGTGCGTGTGCATGCGCGTGTGTGTGTGCGCGTGTGTGTGTGTGTGTGTGTGTACATCAGTCACAGTGGATCAGTCACAGTGACAAAGGCAACCTCAGCAGTCGCATGATCAGTGGTGATAAGTACATTTACTCTAGTAAATGACAAATACTGTGGCTGCGTATCTATGGATCTTCCACACGCTACTGAGTTCCCTAGCTGCACTAAGTGTAAGATGTATAAAGGGTAAAAATCCTTACAAGCTATCCCTCGTTGGTACAGTCGGTTACTAATCATTAATAAACGATAAAAACGATATAACATACAATACCAATACCATTTATATATAAATAAAATACAATACCATTTGGTGTTATTAAAGTGGGAAAATAATCTACCAAAGTTAAGCTTTAGAACTTTGTGTGATGAGTTCACATTTGGGCCATTTGAAAATCTGCAAGTAGCTCACCAATGTATAAAAGATGTTTATACATTTGAAAACTTGAAATGAGGCATTCGGCACAATGAGTACTTTTACTTGTGGTACTTAAAGTACATTTTGATGCCAATACTTTTGTACTTTCACTCAAGTACATTTTGAATTCCAGACTACTCCAGATACTTTTACTTAAGTAAAACAATTGAGTATTTTTTTCCAACAGCCCTCTCACTGATGAGAATCAAACATGACTCTACCACCCCTCTCTCTCTCTCTCCCTCCCTCTCTTTCTCTCTCTTATCGTTTCCGCTCCATCACTGTCTCCGTCGCTCATTTCACTGACTCCCTCCTCCTCCTCTCTCCATTTCCTCTCTCTCTCTCTCTCTGTCACATCGCTCTTTCGTTCTCTCCTCTCGCTCGTCCCATTTGGGCTCCATCTCTATTCATCAGCGTCCCATTCATTCCCTGTCTTGTTTTCATCCTATCACTGCCTTTCACTACTCATTTAGCTCTCCCTCCCTCTCTCTCTCTCTGTCTGTCTGTCTGTCTGTCTGTCTGTCTGTCTGTCTGTCTGTCTGTCTCCCCTCCATCGTCCTCTCTCTGTCTCTCTACGTCTATCTGTCCATCAGTCCATCAGTCCATGCATCTTTCCAGCTCTCTCTCTGTTCACACATGTTTGCACCATCACAGTAAAACCCTGTTAATGTAACTCAGGAGCTAAAGGCTCCGTTTGGGTCCATTTTAACTCAGAGGAGCTAAAGGCTCCGTTTGGGTCCATTTTAACTCAGAGGAGCTAAAGGCTCCGTTTGGGTCCATTTTAACTCAGAGGAGCTAAAGGCTCCGTTTGGGTCCATTTTATCTCAGAGGAGCTAAAGGCTCTGTTTGGGTCCATTTCACATGGAACCTACTCTTTCTAACTTCTCCGCCAAACGCGAGAAAGCTGTGAACTAGCTTTTAATCGCTTTTTGATCCGTTTCGATCGTTAGCTGATATTGCTACCGCAAACAACACTCTGGGAGACAAACACACAATGGCCGCGGCCATTTTGAAGATGCGCGCGCATCCACTTGCGTTCTCTGCTCTGTCTTCAGATGCCTGTATCTCGGAACTGACATTGAGGGGGCAAATTTGGCCCAGACAAGCGTTTTCAACGGCCTGTAGCAGGCGCTGTGATACTCGCGGTCCACTTTTTCCACCACCGACTGAGAGAACAACCACCAGTGATGTCAACACACACGGAATTGTTTCATAGTAAGATGCGATTACGGATATTTGGTTATTCAAAGTGTTACGCGCAGTTACTGGCAGTACGCTATCGATGGATTAATTAATGCTGGCGGTAATTGGGTTTTAACTCAGAGAAGTGGCTCCGTTTGGGTCCATTTTAACTCAGAGGAGTGACTCCGTTTGGGTCCATTTTAACTCAGGAGCTAAAGGCTCAGTTTGGGTCCATTTTTACACTCACTTAAATGAACACAGAGGATTTAGCTATCTCTCCTCTCTCTCTCTCTCTCTCTCCTCTTTTCACACCGTTATCTCTCTCGCTCACTTTAGTCTTCTGGTGAGACAGAATCATTATCGTCTCCTATTCATTTCTCTCTCTCTCTCTCTCTCTCTGTCTATCTCTCTCTCTCTCTGTCTCTCTGTCTCTCTCTCGAAATAGGACATTCTGCATAATGAGTACTTTCTACTTTTCGTACTTTAAGTACATTTTGATGCCAATACTTTTACGTTTTACTCAAGTACATTTTGAATTCCGGACTTCTACTTGTAACGGAGTATATTTTTTCATGCCTTACTGAGAAACTTAATGTATACATTTATGTGTCGGATCAATGAGTCTCAAAAACGGTATAATTATGCTGCTGTGTAACCCCAGCTTCAGTAGCACCAGGTATCGGTCTGCTTTATGGAAGCACTGGTATGAAAGTTTAGTGTAAAATTGATGTTTTTATGGGATAGGAGTGCTTCTTCTCTGTCTGTAGTGTTTTATGTTGTCTGTTTTTTATTGGACCCTGAGTCTGAACAAATAAAGTTGATTGATTGATATATCTACATTGTAGATATCAGCAACAAAATGTAATGACTACCTTTTATTTGTCACATAATTGTGTCAATGATTGTGGGTTAAGTCTAGCTTATACGCTCCACCACTTACTTGAAACGGAATTTCAAATTAACTCTTGGATTTAAACGGATCCTCAGGATTTTCACATAGTCTGACCATGGTTTCAATCTGCCCATGGTTAGACCCCTTTTGGTGTTAGCATTATGTTATGCTTTAGCTATTGAAAAATAGCAGATCTACAAGCTCATAGCGCGCCACCGAGTGGCTTGTAGGTCTGCTATTTTTGAAAAATCGAAGAACGACTGACATAGAAACATAGCTTTTTCAGAAAACTGTCAGGATGTAAAATACTTTTTTAGAAGGCTTCACCGTCTTGTTCAACGTCGAGTTTTGATCGATTCCCAGACAGTGATGGGAACAGCAACAGTATGTTCCAGATTGGTGCTTGTCTAAAGAGGATTGGTGGTGCTCAGACAGACGGCGTTGTTCAAATCCTCAGGATTTAAAACAACTAGCGTGTGAAAAGAGGCTGTAAGCTGACCGAGAGACGCAACATTAGCTAATACAACAACCAAGCACACCTTAAGACCGAGAGACGCAACATTAGCTAATACAACAACCAAGCACACCTTAAAACATTAGCTAATACAACAACCAAGCACACCTTAAAACATTAGCTAATACAACAACCAAGCACACCTTAAAACATTAGCTAATACAACAACCAAGCACACCTTAAAACATTAGCTAAAACAACAACCAAGCACACCTTAGAAGACATTAGCTAATACAACAACCAAGCACACCTTAAGACATTAGCTAATACAACAACCAAGCACACCTTAAAACATTAGCTAATACAACAACCAAGCACACCTTAAAACATTAGCTAATACAACAACCAAGCACACCTTAAAACATTAGCTAATACAACAACCAAGCACACCTTAAAACATTAGCTAATACAACAACCAAGCACACCTTAAAACATTAGCTAATACAACAACCAAGCACACCTTAAAACATTAGCTAATACAACAACCAAGCACACCTTAAAACATTAGCTAATACAACAACCAAGCACACCTTAAGACAGTGTTTCATAGCTAATACAACAACCAAGCACACCTTAAGACAGTGTTTCATAGCTAATACAACAACCAAGCACACCTTACGACAGTGTTTCATTAGCTAATACAACAACCAAGCACACCTTACGACAGTGTTTCAGGAGCCTAATACAACAACCAAGCACACCTTACGACAGTGTTTCAGGAGCCTAATACAACAACCAAGCACACCTTACGACAGTGTTTCAGGAGCCTAATACAACAACCAAGCACACCTTACGACAGTGTTTCAGGAGCCTAATACAACAACCAAGCACACCTTACGACAGTGTTTCATGAGCCTAATACAACAACCAAGCACACCTTACGACAGTGTTTCATGAGCCTAAGATTTAAAGGCTGTTATACGTTGAGTAATAAGCAAGCCAGTATGTCGGTTGGCATGGTTGCCTAAAAAGAGTTATTCCACACGTGTGCAATAGTAACTACGATTATGATCAAAAACAAAGTCTATCTACAGCATGACACACGGCTCCATATTTGGGCAAAACGTTCAGCCCGATTCAACCGCCGTCATTCACTGCCTAGAGACGTCTTAGCTCTGAAAGACTAGCCCAAATGTTGACAATCTGAGCCACCGTGAACGTCCTCGTGTAGATGGCCATCTCGTCCAGAGCCACGCTATATCAAATGATCTGTTGAAGTCTTCAGAAGAACAAGTGCAGTAGTGCAGTTACAGTTGGTTTGATCAGTGCATGTAGCCCATTAGACTTCTCTCACATCACCCATCTGTAGTATCTCCTCAAATGTCTTTGTACTTTTGGCCTTTGCTCATGCCTATTAGTTATATCTGTCTGTCACAAATTAATGACTATATAGCCTAGGGCAGGGCCTATCAAAAAACTAACCGCCACTGCATAGATAGATCCCACAGTAATAATACATACAAATATAGATAGATATATATAGATATTGCCGTATCAATATATCATTGTGGCTCAAGAGGTAGAGCAGGTCGTCCAATGATCCATGGGTCGGCGGTTCGAATCCCGGCTCCTCCTGGCTACATGTCGAAGTGTCCTTGGGCAAGACACTGAACCCCAAATTGCTCCCGATGTGCTGGCTGGTACCTTGCATGGCTTCCGCCGCAATCGGTGTATGAATGTGTGTGTGAATGGGTGAATGTAATGCACAATCTATGTAAAGCGCCTTGGATAAAGGCGCTATATAAATGCACCATTTACCATTTAATATGGATATTTGATACATGAGTGTGCTCTGGTCTGTCTCTTGATTACTTCTCCTTCACACACGCGCGAACGCACAATTGCACCCACGCACGCAATGCACGTGGGTCTGACACTTTAGTCCTCCATTCCTCTGCCCTATATCATCTCTATACTGTGTCTCTATATTGCACGCACAACACATGATATGTCTGGAGCAGATTACACACGGCATGTGGCGTGTGTGTGCATTTGCGCATGCATGTAACGCGCGCGTGTGTGTGTGTGTGTGTGTGTGTGTGTGTGTGTGTGTGTGCGCGTGTGTGTGTGCGTGAGTGCTGAGCCCAGCAGAGTGGCCCTAAGCCCCTGAGGTCGCCTACAGTACAAAGAATATGCAGCAACGCCCACCCAGAGATATATGTCGATATACAGATGATACAGACAGAAGACAGACTCACACACTTTATAACACTTTTAAAGGATCATAACGGTGCTCTGGCATGTTCAGCCCACTGACTGACTCACGGTAAACTTTTTGTTTGTTTTTGTTTGTTTTTTTGTGGCTTTCACCTTTATTTTATATATTTTTTCTTATGGAGGGATAGACAGTAGGCCGACAGGAAATGGGGAGAGAGAGATGGGGGGGATAACATGCAGTAAAGGCCGTCGGGATCGGGAGTCGAACCCGCGGCACACTGCCAGACTGGATTACCAGCCAAGCAAGGTGCCTGGACCGCTGAGCCACAGCCCAGGCCACGGTAAACTTACATTACTGCCAACCATTTTCCAAAGCATAATCATCTCGCACTATTATTTGTCAAACTTATACGTCAATGTCGCGTCTTAATGCATTTTAAAGTGCGGATTGATTCGAAAAGTCTAGCCCAAAATATCCCCTTGATCTACGTATGAAGGAAATTCTAATATCTCACCAACGTACGCCACCAACTCTTTTATTCAGGTAAGTTTGTTATTGCTTCAATGAAAATGTACTAATATAAATTAATAAAGCCATTAACAAGAACATGGAAAATGATTATGTATGATGAGCAACACTGTGATGAAAATAAAACAAAAAAGTGTGTGTGTGTGTGTGTGTGTGTGTGTGCGCGCGTGTGTGCGTGCGTGCCCGCGCGTGCATGCATGCGTGCGTGTGTGATGGGGGGTACTGTGATGACTGACAAGGCCAGACACACCTATCATTTACTCGCACTCGCGACTATAAATAGATGTGCGTTAACGGTAACATGTAATCAGGAGCATGTGTGTGAATGAAAGCTATTACCTGTTTCTTCTCTCAACAAAACAATCTCTTAAAACATATACGAAGCATTTCCAATACTCATTTCTACATCGATGCCAGATGCAATCTCTCTTCTCTCTCACAGGATGACATGACACACACACACACACACACACACACACACACACACACACACACACACACACACACACACACACACACACACACACACACACACACACACACACACACACACACACACACACACACACACACACACACACACACACACACACACACACACACACACACACACGCTACGCTGCGCTGCCCACGTTGCCCCGCCCCCTCTCGTTCATTCAGGAATCAATCAAGAAAAACCGAGAGCATCAGTGCATCTCCTCCACTCTCCGTTAGCTCCATATTGGCTCATTAAAGACGGCACATTTGCATCTGAGGCACAGGAACGAGGAAAAGGCAAATGTATGAAAGACAAGCAATGCTACAGAGCGCTGCTAATATAACAAAGTGTGCTAATGCAACATATGTAGCAATGTACTCCCAAGGACCAACGTCTGTGTGTGTGTGTGTGGGTGTGTGGTGTGTGGTGTGTGTGTGTGTGTGTGTGCACGCGCACACACGTGCGTGCGTGGGTGTGTGTCAGAGGGCACTAGTATCTTTGTCCATGATGTAGCATACAGCCCCTTGTTTGTCTGACAATGTCCGTCATTGTCCAATGGACCTTCTCCTTACTCACACCCACTAGTCACAGCAAGAGAGGTAGAGAGAATTAAAAATAAAAATATGTCTCTGTATCACGGACAGGATGTGTCAGAGTGAGAAAAATAACCACTGGATGATTTTTGAGGAACGAACAGGGTGAGCATTCATGAATAAGAGCGTTGACCACTTCCGATACAGCAAAGATAGCCGTATCTACAAGTTTGCGACATACATCTCTACAGTAGATCTGCTATTTTGGGCACGTTGGCCTATTTTTGCAGAATCAATGTACATGTGATTATGCCCCCGTTCAAAAATAGCCCAATTTTTTTTGTGAAAATGCTCACCAATGACGACATGCCCCGCAAAATAGGGAAGCCATGTTGGAAGTGGTTCAGTGAGAGAAAAAAGTATCTTCTGTTGTAATGAATTTGGCAATCAGTCACCAGAGCATCTCATCATGACTAAATGGGCCAATCAAGGCCTTCTTCTTTGCCCAAAAACAAATAAGTGGTTCAAGGAAATCACAATAAAAAAAGATAATCTTGAAATGTGTTAAAATTCCTCTCCTCACACAATTCTGAAAGAGCCAACATTTCAGAATGCCAGTCACAATTACACAATTACTGTTCTAGTCGCACGTATCACATAGGCCTGTCACAATGAATACATATTTGCCTAATTGCAATTATTTGAGATAATCACAATTATTTGTATAGCTTAGAACACGTCACTTTGTGACATGTTGTACGTTTGTAGATCAACTATTTCAGCTATTTTGTAAAAACAAATGTGCAAAGAAGAAAATGAAAAAAAATATTAAAGGTGACAGTGATTTATCTGTATATTTAAGTTATTTGTCATATCTGCCCTGTGCAATTTGCAATTACGAAGCCTAAAAGCCAAACAGAAATAGAAATCGCAACAATCCAATGTTCAATGCAAAAAAAACACAATGAAATCGGTAATCGCAATTATTTGTGCATGTGACAATCGTCTCCTTCAATGTGTAATCATCAACGGCCCTGGTAACAAACAAACCATGTTATGCCCAGGTTGTTATTAACCTGACTCCGCCAGATGGGGCAGCAGAGAGTACACTGGGTTCCCCGGGAACCCAGTGTACTCTCTGCTGCCCCATCTGGTGGAGTCAGTTTAGGTTGTTATGCCCGGCCAGTGAAATGAGGCTGCAGTGTAATCTGTGTTTATCACATCATCCTGTACTGTTCCACTCTTCTGAACATGCCTCTACACTGAAAGATCCTGTATGTTGTACACTTAAGCCCCAAGAGCGTACAAATGGAACCAAATGGACCCCCTCCTAGGCCATTTGGAACTCTGGGGAGGTGTATGATAATTGATAATGTAATAATAATGTAAATAGGGCTGAAGTGGTTCATGTATATTCTGTAATAATAATCCAAATATATACAAATAGAAACTAAAGTTTTCAAATACATTTAGTGGAGTAAAAGTACAATATTTGGATCTGAGATGTATATATAGGCCTAGTGGAGTAGAAGTAAAAGTATTGGAAATACTCAAGTAAAGTACACACACCTCAGAAATGTAATTAGGTAAATGTACTTAGTTACTTTCCACCACTGTGTCTCTCACCCGCCACCGCCACAGTGTCTCTCTCTCTCTCTCTCTCTCTCTATCTCTCTCTCTCTCTCTCTCCCCCCCTCTCTCTCTCTCTCCCTCTCTCTCTCTCCTGCGAAGGATATCTGGCAGACTTTAAAATGAGCTTTAGGAAGTGGGTCTAATCCAAGGTGATTTAGTTAAATGGGACGAGGGTGTGTGTGTGTGTGTGTGTGTGTGTGTGTGTGTGTGTGTGTGCACGTGCGCATGTCTCTCTGACTTTGTGTGTTCAAACACGTATTTGTGTGTGCGCGTCTGTGTGTGTGCACATGTTGACAACAAATGCATTGTTCATCAGTGTCCCACGGGTGAGCTTGTCTCTTTCATCTGCTCGCTGACTCGCGCACACACACACACACACACACGCACACGCACACGCACACACACACACACACACACACACACACACACACACACACACACACACACAGCCACAGCCACTCTGACACCAACATAACGTTAAAACATTCATTAGCGAGCCGTACTAAGCCACATTAGAGGTGAGGTTAGCTGAGGGTAGCATCGTGTGCTGACTCCTAACTCCTGCATGCTGCGGAGTGATAAAAAATACTATCTCTCACGGCAGACGTTCCTACACGCTTTGGTCTCCTCTTACGTTGGGTTTCATCAGAGAGAGGGGGGGGGGGGGGAGAGAGAGAGAGAGAGAGAGAGAGAGAGAGAGAGATGATTGAATGGGAGTGACCTTGACTTTGAAGGGTTTATTTCTGTATATTTTTCTCATAAACACACACCTGCCTGAGCGAGAGCAAGTTGATCCTCCCATGGCATTGTTAGTTGGCTCTTTGTGCCCCATCTTCATCTTCCCAGACGCTTCAGACACAAGTGTTGCCAGATTGTGTGAGAGAAATGAGCAACCAGGTCTATAAAAACAAGCCCAAAAGAAGCGATGCAACGCGTTGTGAACTTGTAGATTTACTATTTAAAAGAATAATTATAATCCTGGAAATGGAATGTTTTTGAAACATTTTTACAACAAACAAATCTGGTATGGGGGTCCCTTGGACACACACATTAATGTGGGGGTCCTTAACATGGAAACATGTGAGAATCACTGCATTGAACAACATTAGGAAACAAATAAGCATCTACTTTAGAAACAAGCCACAAAAAACAACTACACTTTAGAAACAAGCCCAGAAAATCTTGAAGTTGCTTATAACCACGACATGGCAACACGGTTCAGACAGGTTATGGACCTGCGCGTTTGAGTAAATGGTCACGCCCCCCCTCGAGACTTTCCCTACTTGCGGGACTCTGGGGGACGAGGATTTACTATTCTGTCCATATCGGGGTAGCAACTCGAACGGGGCTGAGTCGACTAAGCGAACTTCGCTACTTTCGACACGACAACTTGCGCGCTCGGTGGTGTCCCTCGTGGCTCAAGTTTGCAGTCTAAAACTGTACTTTATCCCCTACTACTAGTAGGAGGGAACCAGCTCAGTGTCCTTGTGGTTAGAGTGTCCGCCCTGAGACTGAGAGTTTGGGGTTCGATCCCCGGCCGGGTCATACCAAAGACTCTAAAAATGGGACCCAATGCCTTGGCACTCAGCATCAAGAGTTGGATTGGGGGTAAGTCCCTGCGACATACTAGCGTCATGTCCAGGGGGTGTACTTGTTGCTGCCTCACGCTACAGAAACCGGAGATTGGCTCGGCAAGGCTTACTTACTATAGTAGGAGTTGGGGCGTGGCCATTTACTCAAACGCCAAGGGGATTCCACACTCGCGTTAGGGACGGGCACAATCCTTCCCTACATCTGGCCTACGGTTAATGGGCTCTATGCACACACGCCATTTTGGAAATAATTTGGGCCCCTTCCCTATACTTCACAGGTGTTACCGCTATGATGCTAATGGAGGCTCTGTTCCATTCTGGTCAAACACAGTCAGGGTGCTGCTATTGTGCATGTTGGCTCACTGGCAACACTCTGCTATAACCAGTGGGTCTCACAGTGTCCTTGAGTGGGTCCCAAATGGACCATATAAGGGTGTGTAACTCTTGAGAGTATACAAATGGAACCAAGTAGACCCGTAAAGGCTTCCATTTGAGTTATGGGGGTCCTTGAAAATAAAAAGTTTGAGAACCACTGCACGCTACATGGAACAGAGCCTTAATTAGTATCATCGTGTATACCGGTATTCGTATACGTCTCTAATTGTTTTGATGAATTGAAAATGGTGGGCCCTATTGTAAACAAGTGTAATGCGTTATGGTGTCGTCCACTCACAGTTAACAGTTGTTGTATTGAGTTATATAGCGCCTTTATCCAAGGCGCTTTACATAGATTGTGCATCAATTCACCCATTCACACACACATTCATACACCGATGGCGGCAGAAACCATGCAAGGCACTAGCCAGCACATCAGGAGCAATTTGGGGTTCAGTGTCTTGCTCAAGGACACTTTGACACTAACTCTGGGGGAGCCCGGGTTCGAACAGGCGACCTTGCAGTTGCCATCCAGCCACTCCGAGCCACTGCCGCCCGAAGTAGGGAAGCTGCCCGGAAGTATAGCAAGAGTTATTCTGTGTGCATATATAATATATAGCGGCCATATGCACACAGATACAGCCCATTCCCCCTGACACCTTCCAACCGGTGGCGGGGTGGCGTTTAGCTTAGCGAGGAGCAATCTCCTTTCAAATACTCTGTCCCTCATCCTTTTTCCTCCATCTCACTCCGCTCTCAGCCCCCCCTCCATGCACGCACGCACACACGCACGCACACGCACACACACACACACACACACACACACAGTAAAATCTTTAAGTCTGAGTGTGTACAAATGGAAACAAATGGACCCGTAAAAGGGTTCATTTGGTTACATTACATTTTGTACACTCTCCGACCTGAACGAACGCTCAGGATTTCACTGTGTACTGTCTCCATTTCTTCTCCCTTTTGTTCTTTCACTCTCTCTCTCTCTCTGCCAACGTCCTTGTTCACTCTCTTTTCCTCTGTTGTCTCCATTTCTCTCTCTCTCTCCCTGTTCTCCCTGCCAATGCCCTTGTGCCCTCCCTCTCTCATATTTCTCTTTCATCTCTGCGTCTCTCTCTCCACCCCCTCTGTCGCTCTCTCTCTCTCCATCTCTCCCTCTTTCTCTCTCTCCACCCTCTCTGTCGCTCTCCCTCTCTCTCTCTCTCCACCCTCTCTGTCGCTCTCCCTCTCTCTCTCTCTCCACCCTCTCTGTCGCTCTCCCTCTCTCTCTCTCTCTCCACCCTCTCCGTCTCTCTCTCTCCATCTCTTCCTCTTTCTCTCTCTCCACCCTCTCTGTCGCTCTCCCTCTTTCTCTCTCTCCACCCTCTCTGTCGCTCTCCCTCTTTCTCTCTCTCCACCCTCTGTCGCTCTCCCTCTTTCTCTCTCTCCACCCTCTCTGTCGCTCTCTCTCTCTCCATCTCTCCCT
Source organism: Electrona antarctica (assembly GCF_951216825.1). Lineage (NCBI taxonomy): Eukaryota > Metazoa > Chordata > Actinopteri > Myctophiformes > Myctophidae > Electrona > Electrona antarctica. The sequence goes on along the minus strand of NW_027637404.1, from coordinate 21,293 downwards.
CTTTCTCTCTCTCCACCCTCTCTGTCGCTCTCCCTCTTTCTCTCTCTCCACCCTCTCTGTCGCTCTCCCTCTTTCTCTCTCTCCACCCTCTGTCGCTCTCCCTCTTTCTCTCTCTCCACCCTCTCTGTCGCTCTCTCTCTCTCCATCTCTCCCTCTTTCTCTCTCTCCACCCTCTCTGTCGCTCTCCCTCTTTCTCTCTCTCCACCCTCTCTGTCGCTCTCCCTCTCTCTCTCTCTCCACCCTCTCTGTCGCTCTCCCTCTCTCTCTCTCTCCACCCTCTCTGTCTCTCTCTCTCTGACTGTAATGTTCCTGAAGAGAGCACAGTGTGTCAGGCTGAATCAGACAGATGAGCCGGGAGTGGAGTGAGAGGCTGAGAGCACGCCATTAATCCGCGCACGCACGCACGCACGCACGCACGCACGCACGCACGCACGCACGCACACCCTCCTATACCCGAGGGGCTGTAGTGAGCCGACTCACACAGACACACATACAGCGATATGTGCACATGCTCGCAGTGTAACAACAAATGACCGCATGGGTGGTCATTAAAACCGAAGCCCCGTGGAGGGTCTCTACCTCAAAACACACAGACGTGCACGCACACAGACACACTGCACGCGCACGCACAGACGCACGCATACACACAGACGCTACAGGCAACAGAGAGCTTTAAATATGATTTCTGAGAGCTGTCACTCCAATTATGACAGACAAGCCATATATGATAGACAGGTCACAATATGGGAGACAGGTCGCTATACTGTAAATGATAGACAGATTCCCAGAATCAGATCAAATAAGGGCTTAAATTCATTTCGCTCCTATGCCCCTAAAATGTGTTAGAAATGTCAATCCCTAGACTCCTTCAAAACCACTCTCAAAGAGCACCTACTGTACGGGCGGTTGCAAATTCGAAACTGTAGTACCCCCCCCCCCCCCCTTCAATTGTTATACTGTAAACGTTTTCGCTTTTTCCTAACTGTGTATATGATGATTTCTTGTTTTCGCGAACGAAGGTCGCAGTTCGCTATGGAATCGTGCATTTCCAGTCAGTGTGTTGGTCGGGCACCATATGTGGTGCCCAGGTCTCGTGACATCATCAGGGATGGAGATGTGGAGACCCTGATGTCATGGTAAATGCGACCTGCTGTCGTAGTTAAGCCCATATATGGAGATCCCTGATGTCATCAATATTGGCCCGCAACTCTACATCTGACCTCAAACCAATAGATCTCCATATATGGATATATGGATGTTGATCCTTCCCCATCCATCCTTCCTCTTCGATGTCTCCCTTTTGACTTATACCTGTCCATTCAAATTTCAAACTCTAGACGGGCCTGCCCTGCCCCAATGTTATTAGTGCAGCCCTGCCCAGCAGCCGGCGAAAACTAGAGTACTCAACAGCCCTGAAAATTAAGGCCCGGCCCTACCTGGGCCCTCTCTTCAAACCCTGTACCCTCAAGAGAATGTCCCCGCTACCACCCTTAGATCTCCATATACTGTATGGAGCTGACCTGTTCTGACATTACATATGTTGATCTGACCTCATCAAACCCTGTAAACTCAAGACATGCTCCTAATATGGCCAGTACAGAATTCATTCCATGTTGATCTGACCCCCCCCCATGCCAAAGCGCCAGCGTCTGCCCAGCAGTCTGCCGTCAACGAGGCAGATGCGTGCACGAAGCGAGAAGCGAGCCTCGGGCGTCTTACTGATTATTAGGGCTGTATCCTTGACAGCAAATCGACAGACGAAAGTATGGCATCAAAGGTGATCAAAAATGTAAACATTTGGGGCAGAATTTCCTCTTTCGTCAACAAAAGTGCTCTCAGGACTCTGGCGGGAGCCCTCGTCCAACGCCACTCTCACCAGAATAGATATGTGGACAATACCTTCACGTTAACAGCCGTTTGAATTGGTTAAAAGTGTAGTACAAAATGAACAGAGGGCCACAGAAGTGGAAGAGGAAATATTGCAATATTACACTTATTTCAGCTCTTTCAGTGGACACTGGACAGGCCATCATCAGATGTACTGATCCCATGGAAGCACAAGGGTAATTGTGAAGCACTACTCTGGCTCTGTTTACTGGACTCGAACACGGGCAGCACTTCACGCAGCAGTCACTCGTCGGCGGCACAAGTTGACGGGTTCGCTTGAGTTTGACTTGTGCAATCGGTGCAGCTGGCTGGCACCGACTCACTAAGAGGTGGGTCCACAGTGTTTCATATTGTCATTATTTTATTAGCAGGCGGTGCGCCCGTCCCAGTCTATGTGCTTCTCCAAATAAAGGTGAAGAGGGAGGCGTGTGTTTGCCAGTTAAAGCTGGCTGTGTCATTAGGCAACCTTCTTGCACAATGTCAGCGAAATATTTCTGACGGCACGTCCACCGTGACAGCTCTTTATAGACTCACTATACTAGCCCAGTGGTTCCACAACCTTTTCATGTTCATGGACCCCCAAAATGATACTCATTAACCCATGGACCCCCATTAGAAAATATATGCCAAGGAGCCCCCATAAGAGAAGATTCTTGCGGCTCTAGCAGTGATTTTCAATCATTTTCATTTCAAGGGCCGCCGGTTTGACCTGAATTAGGCTACGATCCCCCATTTAATGGCATCTACAGTATCATTGGGACCCCAATGTGTAAAATCAAAGTTAATTTAACTCTGAGAGTGTATTTGGTTCCATTTGTACACTCTCAGAGTTACAGAACATAAGGGTCCTAACTATCATTTCTCTGGGGACCCCCTGGAACTCCCTCAAGGACGCCTGGGGGTCCCCGGACCCCACTTTGGGAACCACTGTACTAGACAATCCTGACACTGACGGGATATTTAGTTGGGTTGTTAGATGCCAAAAGCACCAGTTTAGCATCCTCAAACGGGAGGCCACTGTCTCATGGTGACACCTCATGGTTTCTCTGCCTCTAACTAGGCATGGAACAATATAATCGTAAATTGACTAAAATCAATTAAAACTGGTGGAAATTTAAAATGAGATTAGAGATCGCAATTTGAATCGTGATGCGTAAAATAAAAGGAAATACTAGATTTGTGTAAGAGAAATAAAAATAAAAACAAATACGTCTGGAAAAATAAGTTTGTGTTAAAATAGGGAACAATCGTATGGTGAACCTAGCATGGTGATTGGAATGGTATTGTGAGTTGAGTGAATCATTACATGCCTACTCCTAACTGCATGTGTGGTCCTGTTTCCACTTCCTTTACTCCTACCAGATTTAACCCAAGGGAAACGGGTGCATGCAATGCTGGAAAGCCTGACCTCCCATGGTAAAGCCTGACCACCATACCACTGTATGTGTATGTGGCAGAGATGTCTACCTCCCATGGTAAAGCCTGACCACCATACCACTGTATGTGTATGTGGCAGACATGTCTATACCTCCCATGGTAAAGCCTGACCACCACCATACCACTGTATGTGGTGGTAAAGCCTGATCACCATACCACTGTATGTGCATGTGGCAGAGATGTCTACCTCCCATGGTAAAGCCTGACCACCATACCACTGTATGTGCATGTGGCAGAGATGTCTATACCTCCCATGGTAAAGCCTGACCACCACCATACCACTGTATGTGCATGTGGCAGAGATGTCTATACCTCCCATGGTAAAGCCTGACCACCATACCACTGTATGTGCATGTGGCAGAGATGTCTACCTCCCATGGTAAAGCCTGACCACCACCATACCACTGTATGTACATGTGGCAGACATGTCTACCTCCCATGGTAAAGCCTGACCACCACCATACCACTG
>NW_027637404.1:0-15000 GCF_951216825.1 Electrona antarctica | reverse complement strand
TGCCAGGCATAGGATGGAGTATATAGGGCTTATTTTAGACCATTTGCCAGGCATAGGATGGAGTATATAGGGCTTATTTTAGACCATTTGCCAGGCATAGGATGGAGTATATAGGGCTTATTTTAGACCATTTGCCAGGCATAGGATGGAGTATATAGGGCTTAAGTGGTTGAGAATAATGCATACTAAAAGTGTGTGTTGTGGTGTAGTCAGTGAGCAGGGCCCCTGCCTGTGGAAACAAGCCTAAGTGTGGATGACAGGCCTAACACACTAAATATAGCCTTCTAGGTTATCTCCACTGTGGGCGCACGCGCGCACACACACACACACACACACACACACACACACACACACACACACACACACACACACACACACACACACACACACACACACACACACACACACACACACACACACACACACACACACACACACACACACACACACACACACACACACACACACACACACAAAGTGGGCGCACCGAGTCCTTGTTGCTTCACATTATTTACGTGTCTGTGCATGCAGCCTCTCCCCCCCCCTCTCTCTCTCTCTGCATCTCTCTCGCACACTCTTTTTTCAGTGATTTAATTTCTCTCTCTCTCTCTCTCTTTCTCTGTTCTACCCTTTACATCTCTGCTGCTTTTATCACTCTCCTTCCCTTTCATTCTCTTTATCTATCCTTCCCTCCCTCTGAAACTGCTTTTTTTTCTCCCCTGTCCTAATAATGTTCTGAGCCTCTCTCTCGCTCTCTCTCTCTGCCCATAAAGCAGCAGTGTGTTGCGCTGCACACCAGACCACAGTATATAAATATAATATCTAGTAGCCTGCAGTGCTAACCAACCACAGCCACCTAAACCTACAACATGCAGAGACGCAGCACCAACTGGACCCATGACTGCCTGACCTTAACAGCCCACTCACAGCACAACCACCACAGGGACGTGAACAGTGCCTGTGTGTCGGGGACTTTAGGCTGTTGTTGTGTTGTCTTGGGGGGAGGGAGGGGGGGGGGGCTGCAGTGAAACGGTCAGAAAGGCTGTGACATTTAATATGCATGAGGCTTGATCAAGATGCTGCCCATCTCCCCGGTCCGCAGAGAGAGAGAGAGAGAGAGAGAGAGAGAGAGAGAGAGAGAGAGACAGAGAGAGAGACAGAGACAGAGACAGAGACAGAGACAGAGACAGAGACAGAGAGAGAGAGAGAGAGAGAGAGGGAGAGAGAGAGAAACAGAGAGAGAGAAACAGAGAGAGAGAGAAACAGAGAGAGAGAGAAACAGAGAGAGAGAGAGACAGAGAGAGAGAGAGACAGAGAGAGAAACAGAGAGAGAGACACAGAGAGAGAGAGACAGAGACAGAGCTACAGAACTATTGTACGAGGTGAGAGGGTGGGGCCGTGTGTTTTGTGTTGCTGTACAGCACAGCAGGGTGGGGACGTGTGTTTTGCGTCTGCTGTACAGCACAGCAGGAGGTGGATGTTTGTCTCCAGTTGCGTTTGTTCCACAAAGTGATGCTATGTGAAACCACACCTAGAGACAGATCAAGCGTCTGGGATTAGTGTGGGTGTGGGCTTTCCTCAGCGTGCGTGTGTGTGTGTGTGGGCTTTCCTCAGTGTGCGTGTGTGGGTGTGTGCGCTTACTTTTGCGCCTGTCAAGACATGCACGTGCACACATAGACATCAAAAGGCGCTTGAGCCCGTGCCCTTTTACAAGTCTGTAAAAAAAACTCTCCAGGCCTGGGCCGTGGCTCAGCGGTCCAGGCACCTTGGCTGGCAATCCAGTCTGTGTGCCGGGGGTTCGACTCCCGATCCCGACAGCCTTTACTGCATGTCATCCCCCCATCTCTCTCCCCATTTCCTGTCAGCCTACTGTCTGTCCCTCCATAAAAAATATAAAATAAAGGCGAAAGCCACAAAAAAACGTTAAAAAAAAAAAACTCTCCAGACCATGAATGCAGCATTTATGGTGAAATGATTGCAAATGCCCCCACTTTCCTACCTTTACCTTTTCCAAACTCTCCTGAACTTAAATGCCCCCACTTTCCTACCTTTACCTTTTCCAAACTCTCCTGAACTTAAATGCAGCATTTTGCGTTGAAAGAATTTGTCCTGCGTGAAATCCATGTCGTACACTGCATCTCCAGTAGCTAAAGAGCGCGGGGGCGTGCCCCGAAAATAGCTGATCTACAAGCTCTCAACGCGTCGCGTGGCAACACGTTGTGAGCATGGCGATCCGCTATCTTCGCATATCACACAGAATCAAAAGTGCCCTTTTAGTGAATTTTCAGACACAGCCTTATCTAACATTCTCTGCACGTCCCTGTCAGAATGCCACTTTACCTCCCTGCCAGTCTGTCTGTATGTCTCTCTATCTTTCCCTCTCTCTCTCTCTACACTGCCTGCTTCTTCTGACAGCCAGTGGATCTGTCTGCATGTCTGTGAGTGGCTGTCTGTGTGTGTCCGTGTGTGAGAGAGAGAGTCTATCTAGCTTACGAGTCCTGATCTGGCCTGCCCCCCCAGGTTTATGAAACGAGTCCTGATCCGGCCTGCCCCCCCAGGTTTATGAAACGAGTCCTGATCTGGCCTGCCCCCCCAGGTTTATGAAACGCGAGCTGCTTAGCAGATGGTTCGTATCGTATTCTGGTCCACTCCGTGTGTTGTTTGTACCACAGACAGACGAAGGCTTACGATACGATGTGAGCCTTTAGTCACACAGACGAACCGACACGAGGGAGCTCAGACTGTTGTTGGCGTGAGAGAGAGAGAGAGAGAGAGAGAGAGAGAGCGGGAGAGAGAGAGAGAGAGAGAGAGAGAGAGAGAGAGAGAGAGGAGGGGAGAGAGAGGGGGAGAGAGAGGGAGAGGAGTGGGACAAAGCCAGGGTGATGGAGAAGGAGAGAGAAAGAGATAAGAGAGAAAGAGAGCAATAGAGATAGAGGGAGAAGGAGAAAAGGAGAGGGAAACCAAACCGAGGGAGATAGTGTTAGACACAGAGCAACACGGTGTGTTATCTAGCGAGGAAGGAGATAGCGTGAGAGAGAGAGAGAGAGAGAGAGAGAGAGAGAGAGAGAGAGAGAAAGAGAGAAAGAGAGAAACACACACACACACACAGAGGGAGAGAGAGATACGGTGACAGAGCGAGTGAAACGGAGCGTGAGAGAAATAAAGAGAGATAGAGAGAACGAAGAGAGCAAAATAGAGAAACTTGGGGGGGGCTGAATGACGTGCGCACTCTAAATAATGTCAATCTAGAACCTGTCTGTGTGCGCTGCTGATATAACTCCCCTGCCTATAGTCCCGGGATAAAGGACCCCGTTTCATTCCCTTCCACCGGTGTTCTGGGACTGGCGTTTTGACAAACAGACACAGGTGAGTGACACTGTGCATTCAGGTGCTGAGAGTGAGCGGTGAGTTTTCGGGGTGTTAAGAATGAACCCTTCTATGGGTTCGTTTTATACACTTTCAAGGTGAAATGAGCACTCAGGATTTTTGCGGCGTCTGGAGCAGGTTTCTTTTTAACGGGAGCACATTGTGTTGTGAGTGACGTGCTGGACTCACCATGATGTAATGTCTCTGCATCTCCGTCTTCTCACTGGCCAGCTTCTCACACTCCAGCTTTAGGCTGCATGAAGACACAAGGATATACAGTAAATAACTAACTAGTAACTATAGGGCCGTGACTTTAATGCGTTCATTTCACTTAATTAATTACAGAAAAACTATTGTGTTAAAAAAAAGAAAACGCATTTAAATCGCACTAATTTTTTCACAGCGGAACGTTTCTCACTGGACGAGTTTCCGGGGGACCGAACATACCGGGGGACCAACCAACAACCTGCAGGCTGCATTGAGTCAGAGTAATCTAGTAAGAGAGTAATGACACTCCCGTTGACTCTCATTGTAACAATGGAATGCGGAAGTGCTCATTCTATCTCAATAGAATAGTTCCAGCCATAGGAGCAATGTTTGGAACTATAGCCCATAGGCACCCGCTTTGCGGCGAGATCAAAGCGTGTCACCACTCTCTTACTAGATTACTCTGCATTGAGTGCATCAGCAGGCAACAACAAACCCCAATTCACCCAAAGCAATCAATGAATAAAGAAGAAGATTCTTATACGGCTTTTGCCCCGTGGATGGGACATTTTGATTTAAAAGCTATCATATAGAAGCGTGGATAAAAGCACGGTTGTGTGCAATAGCGGGAGGGAAAGGTTCCAAATGGCTCCATAGACCAACGTTAGCCCCCACGCCAGCCGCCCCAACATGTCTCGCATCGAGGACACATGGAGGCTTGACGCGCTGCAGTGATTTTGAATATCACCACAGCACGTCAAGCTGTCCTCGATGCGCGACATGTTGAAGCAGCAGCCAGCGTGTAAGCCAACGCCAGTCCAGCCCCACATGGAACCTGTCCCTCCGCCACGTAGACCTATACGTAGCTGAGGGAAAGGTTCCATACAGGGCTAACGTGGTTAGTCCGACTCCAAGTTAGGAGTTCAAAGACCCACGTCCAACCCACCCTCGACCAGATGACTGTTTCTAACTAAACGGTTATGGGCTATTAACACATTTGTTGCGATTGACGGGTGTACTCATCCAATAAATTAATTACGCGAGGCGCTCATGACGAGTAGGCTCGTCTTAAGGTGCGTGACATCGCTATAAGAAAGCCTTGCTGTGTTTCATTTTGAGGAATCTCTCTGGTGTCTACTAGACATGGCTGCTAGGGCCCCGCACGCACACACGCTTTCATAGCTCATATTGTCAACAATAAAAGTATAAAACAAAACTGTACCGTATACAGTAGTAACACTATCACAATAAAAGTATAGTTGCACCGCTCAGTTCACATGGGTGTGGTTTTTTAGGAAACATGTGGATATAGCACTGTCGCCACCGCAACGCCTGTGGCTTATTATCGGCAGAGACTCAAAAGAAATTGGACAGATTTTGTGTAACAAACAACACCAAATCCAGTACTATTGTTAGATTCAACTATATCGCCATCATCACAGCTGTACCATGTTGTGATCAAACCAATCTCAAAGCGTTTTCACCACCTCATGTGTATGTGTTGATGTGTATCATGTGTGTCATTGTGTCATGTGTGTTGATGTGTGTAGACAAGTGCACTTGTTTGAGCACGTCTACAGCATGTGCACACTATCTGTAGTGTGTGTGTAAACAGTAAAACCCTTGGTGTTGATTCATACATTTGTAACTCTACAGATGTGCCTACCGGGTCCATGTGGTGGTATCGTTAGACCCTCCCTGAGTCCTATTAAGCCCTTTTGACCTGAGATCAGATTCTAAAAATGTCTTCTACATCCTGACAGTTTTCTGAAAAAGCTATGTTTCTGTGTCAGTGGTTCTTCGATTTTTCCAAAATAGCAGACCTACAAGCTCGTAGCGCGCCACTCGGTGGCGCGCTACGAGCTTGTAGATCTGCTATTTTTCAATAGCTAAAGCATAACATAATGCTAACACCAAAAGGGGTCCCCGCCCAGAATGGGTTAACAGTGAGGATTTCACAGGTTCCACCATGCGGGACCCTGCATGCCCACCGAGGTGTGGAGGCCGGCCTCGTCATAACCATTCAAGCCCATAATTCTCTCAGCCAAGGTCACTGCTGGTCAGCTGTGTTATGAGATGACCGTCACTGACCCCGTTGGCTACAGAAAGAAATATATGATGTGTTGTTCTGTAATGTCTCAGACATGATGGTTGGCACACCAGGGTTCAATTTGCGGTGGGGGCTGGGGGGGGGGGGGGGCTGGGGGGGGCTGGGGGGAGGTAAATCCATGCTTCTGCATTTTGATACCGATCATTTATTTAGAATTAAATGCATTTCCTTTTGGGGCTGATATGTTTGATGATATATTTCATTAATAGGTTTATTAGAAGTTAAATCTGTGTGGGTTCATTCACATCTCCTTGACTGCACATATTGAGCGTACCGTTTCTTTTTTAGTTTTTTTTCAACAACATTTTTCAGCACGACCTCTACATGCTACAGTACGTTTAGCACGACCTGTGCAGCAGCTGCAGACAGTCAGACCTGTGACAGTCAGACAGTAGTGACAGTCAGACAGTAGTGACAGTCAGACCTGTGACAGTCAGACAGTAGTGACAGTCAGACCGTAGTGACAGTCAGACAGTAGTGACAGTCAGACCTGTGACAGTCAGACAGTAGTGACAGTCAGACAGTAGTGACAGTCAGACAGTAGTGACAGTCAGACCTGTGACAGTCAGACAGTAGTGACAGTCAGACACTAGTGACAGTCAGACAGTAGTGACAGTCAGACCTGTGACAGTCAGACAGTAGTGACAGTCAGACCTGTGACAGTCAGACAGTAGTGACAGTCAGACAGTAGTGACAGTCAGACAGTAGTGACAGTCAGACAGTCAGACCTGTGACAGTCAGACCTGTGACAGTCAGACAGTAGTGACAGTCAGACCTGTGACAGTCAGACCTGTGACAGTCAGACCTGTGACAGTCAGACAGTAGTGACAGTCAGACAGTAGTGACAGTCAGACCTGTGACAGTCAGACAGTAGTGACAGTCAGACCTGTGACAGTCAGACCTGGGACAGTCAGACCTGTGACAGTCAGACAGTAGTGACAGTCAGACCTGTGACAGTCAGACCTGTGACAGTCAGACCTGTGACAGTCAGACCTGTGACAGTCAGACCTGGGACAGTCAGACCTGTGACAGTCAGACAGTAGTGACAGTCAGACCTGTGACAGTCAGACCTGGGACAGTCAGACCTGTGACAGTCAGACAGTAGTGACAGTCAGACCTGTGACAGTCAGACCTGTGACAGTCAGACCTGTGACAGTCAGACCTGTGACAGTCAGACCTGTGACAGTCAGACAGTAGTGACAGTCAGACCTGTGACAGTCAGACCTGTGACAGTCAGACCTGTGACAGTCAGACCTGTGACAGTCAGACCTGTGACAGTCAGACAGTAGTGACAGTCAGACCTGTGACAGTCAGACAGTAGTGACAGTCAGACCTGTGACAGTCAGACCTGTGACAGTCAGACCTGTGACAGTCAGACCTGTGACAGTCAGACCTGTGACAGTCAGACAGTAGTGACAGTCAGACCTGTGACAGTCAGACAGTAGTGACAGTCAGACCTGTGACAGTCAGACAGTAGTGACAGTCAGACCTGTGACAGTCAGACAGTAGTGACAGTCAGACCTGTGACAGTCAGACAGTAGTGACAGTCAGACCTGTGACAGTCAGACAGTAGTGACAGTCAGACCTGTGACAGATGGACTCTGCTGTGGCCTAATGGGCCTAATGAAGGCTGGATGAAACACGCAGCACGGCTGCAGTTGGATGATGATCTAAAAAAGTAAGACATACAGCCTTGTGTTTTTTTTCTTTTACAATGACAAACAGCTCTGTCTTTCCCGTGCACAGGGGCGGCGGTGGCTGAGGGGTAGAGTGGCCGGATGGGGAACCGCGAGGTCCCCAGTTCAATCCCGGGGCTCCCCCAGGAGTCAGTGCCCAAGGAAGTGTCCTCGAGGAAGACGCTGAGCCCCTAATTGCTCCCGAACGATGTGCTGGTTGGTGCCTTGCATGGTTTCCTCCGCCATCGGTGTATGAATGGGTGAATGCATCTATCATCTATCTATGGATTTGGATACCATGTACCATGTATTGACTACGTACTACTGTAGATGAAAGTGTGTGCATGTGTGCGTGCGTGCGTACCTGTGGTACTGAGCCTGCAGAAACTGGAACTCCTCCTTGATGCGGTCCAGAGTCTCCAGGACCGTGAACTTGAAAGACTGGCCGGGCTGCAAGGGGACCTGCGGAGGAGAGGGCACATGAAAGAGGGAGATGGAGGGAGGGACGCAGTAGTGCAGTGTGTGCTCGCGTGCGTGTGTGCGTGTGTGCGTCTTTATGCAGTCAAAGGCGCGTGGTCATGCGTGTATACTCGCACCACTGTTGCTGTGCGTGCGCACAAGTAAGTGCATGTGCGTGTCAGAGAGCGAAAGGGAGAAAAAAGCCAAGATGAAAGTGAGGAGGAAGGTCACTTCCCCTTCCCACACCCACACACACACACACACACACACACACACACACACACACACACACACACACACACACACACACACACACACACACACACACACACACACACACACACACACACACACACACACACACACACACTTCTCCTAATGACTTAGCTTCTCTACCCCCACCTGCCCCTCTCCTTTCTTCCCCTCTCTCTCTCTCTCCTCTCACATTAGCATCTCGTTCGCCCCTCGCTTTGCCAGGATACTACTAATGTATTCCAGCCTACAGAGCGCTGACTGAAGAAGGGAAGGAAACGTCAAATGAATAACTTATCGTGAAATCACAGCCGTTAAAACGGTGCCGTCTCTCACCTGCTAACAGCTAGAAGAGACGCCAGGCCACAACACAACAAGCAGCCCCATGGGGGGGGGGGGGGGGTGGCTACTCACATGTTTTTACTTAAAGGGACACTTCATCCTTTTTGCAAAAAAATATATGTTAATGACGTTTAGAAGATTTAGAACGCTTTCCTTCCGTCTTTATGTGTGTAATATGTGGTTTTAGATCATTTTAGATTTTAGCAGTGAGCCCAGTGTCTCTGATGTCATGGACACTGCAGTGAGCCCAGTGTCTCTGATGTCATGGACACTGGGCTAGCAGTGAGCCCAGTGTCTCTGATGTCATGGACACTGGGCTCAATCTTCATATGACCACCGCGCTCCGACTGTAGGTGCGCCACCCGATTCAAAACATATCAAGACTGTGGTTCAAAAAGTTTTATTTCAAACCATAGGGACAAACGTTTCGGCTATCCAGCCTTCATCAGTGTGCACTGGACACTGGGCTCTCTTACTTCCTGGACTACATCAAGGAAGCTTAGAGAAGGAAAGGGAATGATCACGTGACTGGGCTGCGCCATGACACTTTCATGGGAGCCAAAACTCGCACCGGAAGTTCAATGAATACATGACAGTGAATGTAGGCGGCTGGACCAGCACATAACAAACATTTCTGAACAATTGAGATCTTTGTCATAGGAATATAAAATAAGAGTGCAAAGTATATAATTATAAAACAGCAGCAGGTATCGTTTCTGGCTCGGTTCATACTTGGTACGTTCAGAAAGGTAAATGGTAAAATGGTAAATGGTGCATTTATATAGCGCCTTTATCCAAGGCGCTTTACATAGATTGTGCATTACATTCACCCATTCACACACACATTCATACACCGATTGCGGCGGAAGCCATGCAAGGTACCAACCAGCACATCGGGAGCAATTTGGGGTTCAGTGTCTTGCCCAAGGACACTTCGACATGTAGACAGGAGGAGCCGGGATTCGAACCGCCAACCCATGGATCATTGGACGACCTGCTCTACCTCCTGAGCCACAGCCGGTACTTTGTGCTCTTTAGATACCATACATCGAAAAGCAACACAGCAGACAATAATGTGTTACATGTCTTCTGTGTTTGTTCATGAGCTGGTCACTGAGCTCTCATTGACTCCAGTGTTCATGAGCTGGTCACTGAGCTCTCATTGACTCCAGTGTTCATGAGCTGGTCACTGAGCTCTCATTGACTCCAGTGTTCATGAGCTGGTCACTGAGCTCTCATTGACTCCAGTGTTCATGAGCTGGTCACTGAGCTCTCATTGACTCCAGTGTTCATGAGCTGGTCACTGAGCTCTCATTGACTCCAGTGTTCATGAGCTGGTCACTGAGCTCTCATTGACTCCAGTGTTCATGAGCTGGTCACTGAGCTCTCATTGACTCCAGTGTTCATGAGCTGGTCACTGAGCTCTCATTGACTCCAGTGCATTCTGCCGAACTTCCGGGTGTAGTTTGGCTCCCATGAAAGCATTCATGAAAGTGTCATGTGACGTCATGCCCAGTCACGTGACCATGTCCTTTCCTTCTCTAAGCTTCCTTGGACTACATGTTGTCCAAGGAGGAGCAGTTCACCAAAGCATTATTGGGGTGATCCTGTCCAGAGCCCTGGCAGAGGTTTTGTGCTGGTTCTGGACAACCGGCGATCCGACGGACTCGACACCGGACACTGCACACCCTGTGGGGGTGTGGAACGCGCGTGTCAAATTTGGAAGTCGGTGGGGCGAACGTTTCTCGAGTTACATGGATTACAGACGTACAGAGATCGTGGTTTGGAGGAGGGCCGTTTTTATTTTATTTTATAAATATTTGTAAATATAAAATTGGATATCTCCATCCAAACAAGTTTGGCATGTTTTCTAAGCCCAGTTTCTCATCCATCCATCCATCCATCCATCCATCCATCCATCCATCCATCCATTCATGCATCCATCCATGCATCCATCCATCCATCGATGCATCCATCCATCCATCCATCCATCCATCCATCCATCCATCGATGCATCCATCCATCCATCCATCCATTCATGCATCCATCCATGCATCCATCCATCCATCCATCCATCCATCCATCGATGCATCCATCCATCCATCCATCCATCCATCCATCCATCCATGCATCCATCCATCCATCCATCCATCGATGCATCCATCCATCCATCCATCCATCCATCCATCCATCCATCCATGCATCCATCCATCATCCAGGCGACCATTCATTCAGTTGGTGTCGCTACACTGCTCTACGGGCGCCCCGCAGGCAGCTATACGGCTAAAAGAAGATTGTGGGTTTCAGTAGAGGGCCTTCATTAGTCCAGACAAGCACAATTCAATTAGATTTCAATTAGTCTAACGGTGGAGGTCAGACGCGTGGAGGGCTCTCAGTAATTAAGCCGGCGAGCCAGGCAGGGGCTGAGCTAAGACCCCCCCCCACACACACACACACCCACACCCATCTAGATGGCTGGGTGGGCACAGAACACACAACCCTGGGGGGGTTGTGGGAGGGTGGGTGGGTCCGTCTGCCAACAGATCCCCACTGACCTTGATTCACACTGCACACACACACACACACACACACACACACACACACACACACACACACACACACACACACACACAGTGGGAAGGGGGGAGTAGATAGTGATCACACACACACACACACACACACACACACACACACACACAGAGACCGTCAAGTGTACACAGGCAGAACTGCATGGGCACTAACAAGAACACACACGCATGCACGCATATGTACGCACACAAACAGGCCATCAAGTGTTCACACAGGCAGAACGTCCACGCGCACACATGCAGGCACGCACACGCACACACACACAAAAGGGAATTGAATGAAGGGAGGGCAGGAGACGTATCCTCCTCTGACACACACACACACACACACACACACACACACACACACACACACAGAGGACGGCAGGGATGGAGAGATGGAGAGAGAGAGAGAGACAGAGGGAGAGATGGAGAGAGAGAGACACAGGGAGAGACAGAGGGAGAGATATATAGAGAGACACAGGGAGAGATGGAGAGAGAGAGACAGAGATAGATAGAGAGGTCTGACACGCTCACAGAGGGAGGAGAGGACAGGACTGATGATGAAAGACGAGAGCACGGCTCCACGGCTGCTGACTGAGAGAGATAGCCAGCCATTTATATCTGAGACTGAGGGATGGGGGCGGGCGAGAGAGAGACGGGGTGAGAGACAGAGAGAGAGAGAGACACAGACAGACAGACAGACAGACAGACAGACAGCTTTGGCAATGTAAATCTATGTTTTCTCATGCCAATAAAGCTCCTTTGAATAGAATTGAGAGCTAGTTCAGCCAGTTAGTTCTGGGACTAACACCAGCACAACCACCAGACAGAAAACCAACGGGACTAACACCAAATCATAAGAAAACAAAGAGAAAGCTATCTTACACACTGGGAGAGATCTACTCAAAACCAGAGCCAAATGGAATGCTATTTAGCTCTAAACAGAGAATACACACAGTAGCAGAATACTTGAGCTCTGTCTGTAACTGATCCAAAACTAAGGAAAACGTTAACTCGATATAGACTCAGTGAACACAGTCTTGCGAGCTGCAGACCTGGCTCCCAAGCACAGGCGAAACATATTGACGGTGTAACCGGTGCAATGCACCGGGGGCCAGCCCCCCCAAGGAGCCCGGGAAGGAGAAGCAAAAATTAGTCAAGACGACAGTGAAAAGAAAGGCTCGGAACACCAAGGATTTGTCAGTGATGTCACTGACTGACTGGCTTATAAACAGCTTCAAGTCTGTACTACGTCTGTGTTGCATAACAGTGACATCACTGTCCACTCCTTACCACAGCCTTGTGTGTTACTGTGTTATCATGCAGCTGCCTCTCAGCAGCACAACATAGCTCAGCTGTATAGCCTATTTTGTCACGTTCTGTCGTGCTAATGAAACACTAGATGGGATTATTATTTCATCCATGTCGACTTTCAAATCCATCCAACTATCAGGAGATATAACCCAGGTAAAGTAAGTCACTCTGCCAGTTTAACTAAAGTTTTTTTTCCCTCTGTCCAAAGTAATTTATGATAGCCTGCAGGCTGCAGCCCTGCAGGCAAAATTGATTTAAACATAAATACAGAATGATTGAAAATAATAATAATGGGGCTACACCACTGGTCAGCCATGCAGCCGGGAGACAGGAAATGGTCATGGGAACACAACAGACAACTTCCTTCCTGCTGTAGGCATTAACCAGGTAATGTGGATGTTGTAGTAGGTTGGAGTAAAATATTTTTTTTTCCTGCACTATGAATGAACCTAGCGCACTGGTTCATGTCAAGGACCCCTACATTGAAACTTATCAGCCCACGGACCCCCACTCAAGGACCCCCACATTGACACTTATCAGCCCACGGACCCCCACTCAAGGACCCCCACATTGAACCTTTTCAGCCCACGGACCCCCACTCAAGGACCCCCACATTGAAACTTATCAGCCCACGGACGCCCACTCAAGGACCCCCACATTGAAACTTATCAGCCCACGGACCCCCACTCAAGGACCCCCACATTGAAACTTATCAGCCCACGGACCCCCGCTCAAGGACCCCCACATTGAAACTTATCAGCCCACAGACCCCCACTCAAGGACCCCCACATTGACACTTATCAGCCCACGGACCCCCACTCAAGGACCCCCACATTGAAACTTATCAGCCCACGGACCCCCACTCAAGGACCCCCACATTGACACTTATCAGCCCGCGGACCCCCACTCAAGGACCCCCACATTGAAACTTATCAGCCCACGGACCCCCACTCAAGGACCCCCACATTGACACTTATCAGCCCGCGGATCGCCATTTGAAAAGATATGCCAGAGACCCCCATAAGAGAAGATTTTTATGGCTCTAGCAGTGATTCTCAACCGTTTAATTTCAAGGACCCCCAGTTTGACATGCATTAGGCTACGGACCCACCATTTAATGGCATTTCTATCTCTGAGACCCCAATTTATATTGTAAAATCACTGTTAATTTAACTCTGAGGGAACAGCCCATACTGTATGTGTGTTCATGTGTGTGTGTGTGTGTGTGTGTGTGTGTGTGTGTGTGTGTGTGTGTGTGTGTGTGTGTGTGTGTGTGCGCGCGCACGCACGCGCACTTATTCATGTTTTGAGTTCTTGCCTGCACTGTGACAGATGGCAACCCAGACTGTCGCGGGTCCATGGCATGGCATAAAAAAGCCATGCAGCACAATATCCTGCATGTGTGTGTGTGTGTGTACAGCATGTATATGTATGTGTGTGTGTGTGTGTGTACAGCATGTATATGTGTGTGTGTGTGTGTGTGTGTGTGTACAGCATGTATATGTGTGTGTGTGTGTGTGTGTGTGTGTGTGTGTGTGTGTGTGTGTGTGTGTGTGTGTGTGTGTACAGCATGTATATGTGTGTGTGTGTGTGTGTGTGTGTGTGTGTGTGTGTGTGTGTGTGTGTGTGTGTACAGCATGTATATGTATGTGTGTGTGTGTGTGTGTGTGTGTGTGTGTGTACAGCATGTATATGTATGTGTGTGTGTGTGTGTGTGTGTGTGTGTGTGTGTGTGTGTGTGTGTGTGTGTGTGTGTGTGTGTGTGTGTGTGTGTGTGTGTGTGTGTGTACAGCATGTGTACGTATATGTGTGTGTGTGTGTGTGTGTGTGTGTGTGTGTGTGTGTGTGTGTGTGTGTGTGTGTGTGTGTACAGCATGTGTACGTATGTGTGTGTGTGTGTGTACAGCATGTGTACGTATGTGTGTGTGTGTACAGCATGTGTACGTATGTGTGTGTGTGTGTGTGTGTGTGTGTGTGTGTGTGTGTGTGTACAGCATGTGTACGTGTGTGTGTGTGTGTGGTGTGTGTGTGTGTGTGTGTGTGTGTGTGTGTGTGTGTGTGTGTGTGTGTGTGTGTGTGTGTGTGTGTGTGTGTGTGTGTGTGCAGCATGTGTACGTGTGTGTGTGTGTGAGTGGATATGTATTGCTGTCAAACAACACAGAGCAGCTTGAAACCCAAAACTGATCCGGTTAATCTAAGAGATGCTAGGCGGTGCGCGCACGCACGCACGCACGCACGCACGCACGCACGCACGCACGCACGCACGCACGCACGCACGCACGCACGCACGCACGCACGCACGCACGCACGCACGCACGCACGCAACACCGACAGCAGTCAATCACAATTTGGACGAGCTGGCACGGATCGGCAGAGAATTAGGAAGGATTATCTATGGCGGTGGAGGGAGGGAGGGAGGGATGAGAGGAGGGGGTCTGTCTGTGCCAGAAGATCACATAACAAGACAAGAGACTGGGCCAGACTCCATTCCCAGTCTATACCCCGTCTGTCTGTCTGTCTGTCTGTCTGTCTGTCTGTCTGTCTGTTAGACGACTCAACGCCGGATACAGGGCTGTCTGTCACTCATGATTACATTTTAAGTTGATGATTAATTGTCACACAAATATTTGCGATTAGCAATTTAATTGTGTTGAACTTAATTAAGCAAAATGTTACTTTCCGCCATTGTTTCCTAAAGGTGTAC
>NW_027637405.1:0-120486 GCF_951216825.1 Electrona antarctica | reverse complement strand
TGATGAAGAGGAAGGTTGTGATGAAGAGGAGAGGAAGGTTGTGATGTAGAGGAAGGTTGTGATGAAGAGGAGAGGAAGGTTGTGATGAAGAGGAAGGTTGTGATGAAGAGGAGATGAAGGTTGTGATGAAGAGGAAGGTTGTGATGAAGAGTAGAGGAAGGTTGTGATGAAGAGGAAGGTTGTGATGGAGAGGAGAGGAAGGTTGTGATGAAGAGGAGAGGAAGGTTGTGATGAAGAGGAAGGTTGTGATGAAGAGGAAGGTTGTGATGAGAGGAGAGGAAGGTTGTGATGAAGAGGAAGGTTGTGATGGAGAGGAAGGTTGTGATGAAGAGGAAGGTTGTGATGGAGAGGAAGGTTGTGATGAAGAGGAGAGGAAGGTTGTGATGAGAGGAAGGTTGTGATGGAGAGGAAGGTTGTGATGAAGAGGAGGAAGGTTGTGATGAAGAGGAAGGTTGTGATGAGAGGAAGGTTGTGATGGAGAGGAGAGGAAGGTTGTGATGAAGAGGAAGGTTGTGATGGAGAGGAAGGTTGTGATGAAGAGGAGAGTAAGGTTGTGATGAAGAGGAGAGGAAGGTTATGATGGAGAGGAGAGGAAGGTTGTGATGAGAGGAAGGTTGTGATGGAGAGGAAGGTTGTGATGAAGAGGAGAGGAAGGTTGTGATGAAGAGGAAGGTTGTGATGGAGAGGAAGGTTGTGATGAAGAGGAGAGGAAGGTTGTGATGAAGAGGAAGGTTGTGATGAGAGGAGAGGAAGGTTGTGATGGAGAGGAAGGTTGTGATGAAGAGGAAGGTTGTGATGAAGAGGAAGGTTGTGATGAAGAGGAGAGGAAGGTTGTGATGAAGAGGAAGGTTGTGATGAAGAGGAGAGGAAGGTTGTGATGAAGAGGAAGGTTGTGATGAGAGGAGAGGAAGGTTGTGATGAAGAGGAAGGTTGTAATGAGAGGAAGGTTGTGATGGAGAGGAAGGTTGTGATGGAGAGGAAGGTTGTGATGAAGAGGAGAGGAAGGTTGTGATGAAGAGGAGAGGAAGGTTGTGATGAAGAGGAAGGTTGTGATGAAGAGGAAGGTTATGATGAAGAGGAAGGTTGTGATAAGAGGAGAGGAAGGTTGTGATGAAGAGGAGAGGAAGGTTGTGATGAAGAGGAAGGTTGTGATGAAGAGGAGAGGAAGGTTGTGATGAAGAGGAAGGTTGTGATGGAGAGGAAGGTTGTGATGAAGAGGAAGGTTGTGATGAAGAGGAAGGTTGTGATGGAGAGGAAGGTTGTGATGAAGAGGAAGGTTGTGATGGAGAGGAAGGTTGTGATGAGAGGAGAGGAAGGTTGTGATGAAGAGGAAGGTTGTGATGAGAGGAGGGAAGGTTGTGATGAAGAGGAAGGTTGTGATGGAGAGGAGGTTGTGATGAAGAGGAAGGTTGTGATGGAGAGGAGGTTGTGATGAAGAGGAGCGGAAGGTTGTGATGAAGTGGAGAGGAAGGTTGTGATGAAGAGGAAGGTTGTGATGAGAGGAAGGTTGTGATGAAGAGAAGGTTGTGATGAGAGGAGGTTGTGATGGAGAGGAGAGGAAGGTTGTGATGGAGAGGAGAGGAAGGTTGTGATGGAGAGGAAGGTTGTGATGGAGAGGAGAGGAAGGTTGTGA
Source organism: Electrona antarctica (assembly GCF_951216825.1). Taxonomy (NCBI): domain Eukaryota; kingdom Metazoa; phylum Chordata; class Actinopteri; order Myctophiformes; family Myctophidae; genus Electrona; species Electrona antarctica. The sequence continues at coordinate 118,853 of NW_027637405.1, read as the reverse complement.
TGGAGAGGAGAGGAAGGTTGTGATGGAGAGGAAGGTTGTGATGGAGAGGAAGGTTGTGATGGAGAGGAAGGTTGTGATGGAGAGGAAGGTTGTGATGAAGAGGAGAGGAAGGTTGTGATGAAGAGGAAGGTTGTGATGAAGAGGAGAGGAAGGTTGTGATGGAGAGGAAGGTTGTGATGGAGAGGAAGGTTGTGATGGAGAGGAAGGTTGTGATGGAGAGGAAGGTTGTGATGGAGAGGAGAGGAAGGTTGTGATGGAGAGGAAGGTCTGTGATGGAGAGGAAGGTTGTGATGGAGAGGAAGGTTGTGATGAAGAGGAGGAAGGTTGTGATGAGAGGAAGGTTGTGATGAGAGGAGGAAGGTTGTGATGAAGAGGAGAGGAGGTTGTGATGAGAGGAAGGTTGTGATGGAGAGGAAGGTTGTGATGGGAGAGGAAGGTTGTGATGAAGAGGAAGGTTGTGATGAAGAGGAAGGTTGTGATGAAGAGGAGAGGAAGGTTGTGATGGAGAGGAAGGTTTTGATGAAGAGGAGAGGAAGGTTGTGATGGAGAGGAAGGTTGTGATGAAGAGAGGAAGGTTGTGATGGAGAGGAAGGTTGTGATGAGAGGAAGGTTGTGATGAAGGAGGGAAGGTTGTGATGGAGAGGAAGGTTGTGATGAAGAGAAGAGGAAGGTTGTGATGGAGAGGAAGGTTGTGATGGAGAGGAAGGTTGTGATGAAGAGGAGAGGAAGGTTGTGATGGAGAGGAAGGTTGTGATGAGAGGAAGGTTGTGATGAAGAGGAGAGGAAGGTTGTGATGAAGAGGAAGGTTGTGATGAAGAGGAGAGGAAGGTTGTGATGAGAGGAAGGTTGTGATGAAGAGGGAGGAAGGTTGTGATGGAGAGGAAGGTTGTGATGAAGAGGAGAGGAAGGTTGTGATGTAGAGGAAGGTTGTGATGAGAGGAGAGGAAGGTTGTGATGAGAGGAAGGTTGTGATGAAGAGGAGATGAAGGTTGTGATGAAGAGGAAGGTTGTGATGAGAGGAGAGGAAGGTTGTGATGAAGAGGAAGGTTGTGATGGAGAGGAGAGGAAGGTTGTGATGAGAGGAGGAGGTTGTGATGAAGAGGAAGGTTGTGATGAAGAGGAGGTTGTGATGGAGAGGAGAGGAAGGTTGTGATGAAGGGAAGGTTGTGATGGAGAGGAAGGTTGTGATGAAGAGGAAGGTTGTGATGGAGAGGAGGTTGTGATGAAGAGGAGAGGAAGGTTGTGATGGAGAGGAAGGTTGTGATGGAGAGGAAGGTTGTGATGAGAGGAGAGGAAGGTTGTGATGGAGAGGAAGGTTGTGATGGAGAGGAAGGTTGTGATGAGAGGAGAGAAGGTTGTGATGAAGAGGAAGGTGTGATGGAGAGGAAGGTTGTGATGGAGAGGAGAGGAGGTTGTGATGAGAGGAAGGTTGTGATGGAGAGGAAGGTTGTGATGAAGAGGAGAGGAAGGTTGTGATGGAGAGGAGAGGAGGTTGTGATGGAGAGGAAGGTTGTGATGGAGAGGAGGTTGTGATGAAGAGGAGAGGAAGGTTGTGATGGAGAGGAAGGTTGTGATGGAGAGGAAGGTTGTGATGAGAGGAGAGGAAGGTTGTGATGGAGAGGAAGGTTGTGATGAAGAGGAGGTTGTGATGAAGAGGAAGGTTGTGATGAAGAGGAGGAAGGTTGTGATGAAGAGGAAGGTTGTGATGAAGAGGAGAGGAAGGTTGTGATGAAGAGGAAGGTTGTGATGAAGAGGACAGGAAGGTTGTGATGTAGAGGAAGGTTGTGATGAAGAGGAGAGAAGGTTGTGATGAGAGGAAGGTTGTGATGAAGAGGAGATGAAGGTTGTGATGGAAGAGGAAGGTTGTGATGAGAGTAGAGGAAGGTTGTGATGAAGAGGAAGGTTGTGATGAAGAGGAAGGTTGTGATGAAGAGGAAGGTTGTGATGGAGAGGAGAGGAAGGTTGTGATGAAGAGGAGAGGAAGGTTGTGATGAAGAGGAAGGTTGTGATGAAGAGGAAGGTTGTGATGGAGAGGAGAGGAAGGTTGTGATGAAGAAGAAGGTTGTGATGGAGAGGAAGGTTGTGATGAAGAGGAAGGTTGTGATGGAGAGGAAGGTTGTGATGAAGAGGAGAGGAAGGTTGTGATGGAGAGGAAGGTTGTGATGGAGAGGAAGGTTGTGATGAAGAGGAGAGGAAGGTTGTGATGGAGAGGAAGGTTGTGATGGAGAGGAAGGTTGTGATGAAGAGGAGAGGAAGGTGTGATGAAGAGGAAGGTTGTGATGAAGAGGAAGGTTGTGATGAAGAGGAAGGTTGTGATGAAGATGAGATGAAGGTTGTGATGAAGAGGAAGGTTGTGATGGAGAGGAAGGTTGTGATGAAGAGGAAGGTTGTGATGGAGAGGAAGGTTGTGATGAAGAGGAAGGTTGTGATGAAGAGGAGAGGAGGTTGTGATGAAGAGGAGAAGAAGGTTGTGATGAAGAGGAAGGTTGTGATGGAGAGGAAGGTTGTGATGGAGAGGAAAAGGTTGTGATGGAGAGGAAAAGGTTGTGATGAAGACGAAGGTTGTGATGGAGAGGAGAGGAAGGTTGTGATGAAGAGGAGAGGAAGGTTGTGATGAAGAGGAGAGGAAGGTTGTGATGAAGAGGAGAGGAAGGTTGTGATGAAGAGGAGAGGAAGGTTGTGATGGAGAGGAAGGTGTGATGAAGAGGAGAGGAAGGTTGTGATGAAGAGAAGGTTGTGATGAAGAGGAAGGTTGTGATGGAGAGGAAGGTTGTGATGGAGAGGAAAAGGTTGTGATGAAGAGGAAGGTTGTGATTGAGAGGAGAGGAAGGTTGTGATGAAGAGGAAGGTTGTGATGAAGAGGAGAGGAAGGTTGTGATGGAGAGGAAGGTTGTGATGAAGAGGAGAGGAAGGTTGTGATGAAGAGGAGAGGAAGGTTGTGATGAAGAGGAGAGGAAGGTTGTGATGGAGAGGAAGGTTGTGATGAAGAGGAAGGTTGTGATGAAGAGGAAGGTTGTGATGGAGAGGAAGGTTGTGATGGAGAGGAGAGGAAGGTTGTGATGAAGAGGAGAGGAAGGTTGTGATGAAGAGGAGAGGAAGGTTGTGATGAAGAGGAGAGGAAGGTTGTGATGAAGAGGAGAGGAAGGTTGTGATGAAGAGGAAGGACATTCTGACTGAATCAATGAAAAACAGGAGAAATACTTACAAAGAACATGGAGAGGGTCCGTCTGGCGTGAAGTTTCCTCTGGACGGACAGACAGACAGACAGACAGACAGACAGACAGACAGACAGACAGACAGACAGACAGGCAGGCAGGCAGGCAGGCAGGCAGACAGGCAGGCAGGCAGACAGACAGACAGACAGACAGACAGGCAGGCAGGCAGGCAGGCAGACAGACAGACAGACAGACAGACAGACAGACAGACAGACAGACAGACAGACAGACAGACAGACAGACAGACAGACAGACAGACAGACAGACAGACAGACAGACAGACAGGTCAGACAGACAGACAGACAGACAGACAGACAGACAGACAGACAGACAGACAGACAGACAGACAGACAGACAGACAGACAGACAGACAGACAGACAGACAGACAGACAGTACACTTTTAAAGCAGTGGTTCCCAAACTGAGGTCCGGGGACGCCCAGGGGTCCTTGAGGGAGTTCCCAGGGGGTTCCCAGCTAAATGATAACTAGGAACCAAATGGACCCTTATGGGTCTGTAACTCTAGTGTACAAATGGAACCAAATGGACCCTTATGGGTCTGTAACTCTAGTGTACAAATGGAACCAAATGGACCCTTATGGGTCTGTAACTCTGAGAGTGTACAAATGGAACCAAATGGACCCTTATGGGTCTGTAACTCTACTGTACAAATGGTCCATAAACATTTGAGGGGAGCTATTAGTGTAGATTTTCATCCTACTAGAGACCTCTACAGTTCTCTACATCCTACACAAACATTACATTCCCAGACAATGAATGGAGAGTTTCACGTCGTAGTGTCGTGATGAAACACTAGGCTTTCAATGAACCCATTCTAGACGGAACCCCTCTTGGTGTTTGAAGCATCATGTTATGCTTTAGCTACATTGAAAAATAGCAGATCTACAAGCTCATAGCGCGGCACTCAGTGCCACACTATGAGCTTGTAGATCTGCTATTTTTGAAAAACCTTTAAAATGCGGCACAAATCTTTCAATATATATTCTTTCAGAGTGAACGTTTTTAACTCAAATCTTCGCTTCTGGGGGGGTCCATGCCTGGAACAACATATTTTCAGATGGGGGTCGGTGGCAGTGGCGTGCACAGACATTTAGAGGGGCAGGTGCTCAAGTTAAAAAAGGGCACCTTGTGCAGCGCGTGGAACCGGCCGGTTGCCTTAACCCATTTTGGGCGGGAACCCCTTTTGGTGTTAGCATTATGTTATGCTTTAGCTATTGAAAAATAGCAGATCTACAAGCTCATAGCGCGCCACCGAGTGGCGCGCTACGAGCTTGTAGGTCTGCTATTTTTGAAAAATCAAAAAAAAAAACATTGCCAAAAGGGCAGGGGGTGCTCTAGCACCCCCTAGTGTCTATCTGTGCACGCCACTGGTCGGCGGCCAATTACATTATGATTTTTGGGGGTCCTTGACGTGACATAGTTGAAACATAGGGGTTTCAGAAAACTGTCAGGATTTAGAAGACATTGTAGAATCTTTTCTCAGGTCTAAATGGGTTAAAGTGGGCGATAAAAGGAAGACAAATCTCTATTATATCACAATAACTGCATCAGGAGGCTGTCTATTGGGGGGAAAATCACACCTGTGTGAAGTGAGGGGCGCTCTTATCATCTTACAACATCGAGGACAAAACAAACATTACATTCTGTTCATTGAACCTGTCTTTAGGAGGAGGGGCTAAACCTGTCTAAAGGAGGAGGGGCTAAACCTGTCTATAGGAGGAGGGGCTAAACCTGTCTATAGGAGGAGGGGCTAAACCTGTATATAGGAGGAGGGGCTAAACCTGTCTATAGGAGGAGGGGCTAAACCTGTCTATAGGAGGAGGGGCTAAACCTGTCTGTAGGAGGAGGGGCTAAACCTGTCTATAGGAGGGGCTAAACCTGTCTATAGGAGGAGGGGCTAAACCTGTCTATAGGAGGAGGGGCTAAACCTGTCTGTAGGAGGAGGGGCTAAACCTGTCTATAGGAGGAGGGGCTAAACCTGTCTGTAGGAGGAGGGGCTAAACCTGTCTGTAGGAGGAGGGGCTAAACCTGTCTGTAGGAGGAGGGGCTAAACCTGTCTATAGGAGGAGGGGCTAAACCTGTCTATATGACGAGGGGCTAAACCTGTCTGTAGGAGGAGGGGCTAAACCTGTCTATAGGAGGAGGGGCTAAACCTGTCTATATGAGGAGGGGCTAAACCTGTCTATAGGAGGGGCTAAACCTGTCTATAGGAGGAGGGGCTAAACCTGTCTGTAGGAGGAGGGGCTAAACCTGTCTATAGGAGGAGGGGCTAAACCTGTCTATAGGAGGAGGGGCTAAACTTGTCTATAGGAGGAGGGGCTAAACCTGTCTATAGGAGGAGGGGCTAAACCTGTCTGTAGGAGGAGGGGCTAAACCTGTATATAGGAGGAGGGGCTAAACCTGTCTATAGGAGGAGGGGCTAAACCTGTCTATAGGAGGGGCTAAACCTGTCTATAGGAGGAGGAGCTAAACCTGTCTATAGGAGGAGGGGCTAAACCTGTCTGTAGGAGGGGCTAAACCTGTCTTTGAGGGGCTAGCACCCCTCAAAGACAGAGATACAGGCAGGCAGAAGAGCGCCCCTCACTTCGCACAGGTGTGATTTTTTTTAAACTATTTTGAAAACATTTAGAAATTGTTCAACTAGTAAACACCTGCACGCACACGCACGCACACACGCGTGAACGCGCATGCACGCACGCACGCACGCACGCACGCACGCACGCACGCACGCACGCACGCACGCACGCACGCACGCACGCACGCACGCACGCACGCACGCACGCACGCACGCACGCACGCACGCACGCACACACACACACACACACACACACACACACACACACACACACACACACACACACACACACACACACACACACACACACACACACACACACACACACACACACACACACACACACACACACACACACACACACACACACACAGTTACCAGGGTCTGGTTGGCTGACAGCATGGTGGCGTTGCTGTTGGCCTTGGCGTGCTCTCCTCTGATGGGAACCAAGGGCATCGTTCCAAACCTCTGCTTGGAGATGTCCGACGACGAATGGCGTCGCAGCACTGGAGGGGGCGGAGCCTGGTCGTTCTGGGGGGAGAGGGGGGGGGGGGTAATCTGATTAGTTGCAATCATCATATAGAAGGTTAATGTCATACAATCATCATAATTGTTAATGTCATACAATCATCATAATGGTTAATGTCATACAATCATCATAATGGTTAATATGTCATACAATCATCACACAAACAAGGGTCTAAATTATTTTCGCTCCTACGCCACCAAAATGTGGAACACCCTACCAACAGTCATTAAGACATGCGAATCCCTTGACTTCTTCAAAACCGCTCTCAAAGGGCACCTACGGACGGACGGCTGAAATTCAAAACTGGCCCCCGTAAAACCGTTTGCTTTACCTGAGCTCTGAGGAAGCTGCTGATCCAACCCCACAGCTCTGCTTCAGACAGACAGCACAGGAAGCTGGGAGGAAACACACAGGAAACGGTGAGGCAGGTTTATGTCATTCCAACCCAGAGTAATCTAGTAAGAGACTGGTGACACGCTTTGATCTCACCGCAAAGCGGGTGCCTATGGGTGATAGTTCCAAACATTGCTCCTATGGCTGGAACTATTCCATTGAGATAGAATGAGCACTTCCGCATTCCATTGTTACAATGAGAGTCAACGGGAGTGTCATTACTCTCTTACTAGATTACTCTGTTCCAACCATAGACATATAACCCATTCTGGGCGGGAACCCCTTTTGGTGTTAGCATTATGTTATGCTTTAGCTATTGAAAAATAGCAGATCTACAAGCTCATAGCACGCTACGAGCTTGTAGGTCTGCTATTTTTGAAAAATCAAAGAACGAGTGACAAAGAAACATAGCTTTTTCAGAAAACTGTCAGGATGTAGAAGACATTTTTAGAATCTGATCTCAGGTCAAAATGGGTTTAACGTAGACGCCCCTCTCTGCCTCTGGAGCGCAACGAGCTCAACGAGGCTCCCCCCCCGCGGAAGGAAGCATGAGCGTGCGTCACAGAGCGGTGCATTTTCGGGTCTGTAAGTCCCGGAAAAAGATGCGCTGTGATGTGTGGCTGGCTGGGTGCGTCTTGAGCATGAAAACAGCATGGTTGTTTTTCAACGCCTGTGCGCAACCTAACACACACACAAACACACACACACACACGCACATATTAACTCTATATATGATGATTTCGGGTGTCCCAGTACAGTACAGTACAGTACTCAGTACTCTCAGAACTCTGTCATTTCTCAACCGTTTCGGACGCGGGGCTGCTCGCCGGAACTGGCCCGGTACCCGAGTGCGTTCCTGTGGGTCTGGAACTCCCCCCCCCCCCCCCCCCCCACGGAATTGCACCACTCACTTCATACGGGTGTGATTTTTTAAATATCTATGATTCCAACTCTTCACGCGTAGAATGCTAATTCTACTGCTTTGCTACTGAAAATAAGTGTCAAACAGTAATATTTGGAAATCAATTCTTAGGTGAAGTATTTAGACAGGTACATGGGTATCTTAGTGAAGTATTTAGACAGGTACATGGGTATCTTAGTGAAGTCACTATTTGTCACTGGACGATGCAAAAACGCTAATCCACGCCTTTGTTTTTTCTCGGCTTGATTACTGCAATGCACTTTTTTCTGGATTGCCTAAGAAATCAACTGACAGATTACAACTTGTCCAAAATGCAGCAGCCAGAGTCTTAACACTTTGATTGCTGGAAGATCTCAACAGGCCTATTTGGATGTTGCTGCCATTTAACATTGCACAAAGGCCTTGTTCGGGGGCCCACAGTAAAATGTTCTCTTATAGCGAGAATCACACGCCTACATCAAAAGAAAGCTGAACTTGTCCACTTCAATTAAAAAAATACATTTTGATTTTACCATGTTCCATTCGGGAGATATTGACCTTTTTGCAACACCTGCATTTGCCTGGAAGTGGTTATCTTGAACAGCGAGCAGAGTTATGGATGGTTTAAAGTCAGAGACATTGACAGGCAGATATAAAATTGAACCCAATAAATATCCTATACATCCTATACACCGAATGAAAGCCCTGAATGTGTACTTTTACGAGGAAAACAGTAAACATTGATCCCATCTACAGTTAGACAGTAATTGGTTATTGAATGCAGCTTGTGCCCACCAGATAACTTCAGAGAAGACATGGACGTGAACTCCTCAATATTCACAAAATAAGGCCTATAGCGACATATAAATACTATATACCGTATGAAACAGAAGACTCTCTGCTTTCATAAGGAAAAAAATTGTACTGTAATAATAAAAAATCACACCCCTGTGAAGTGAGCAGTGCAACTCTACTTCTCTACTTATTCACTACAGCTCGCTATATACGGACTGAGACAGAAAGTCATGTAAAGCTTTTATTTACAGTTTGGTCTGTAAACTTCTACTGTAATAATAAAAATCACACCCCTGTGAAGTGAGCGGTCAAACTCTGTTCTCTACAGCTCGCTATATACGGACTGAGGCAGAAAGTCATGTAAACCTTTTATTTACAGTTTGGTCTGTAAACTTCTACTGTAATAATAAAAATCACACCCCTGTGAAGTGAGCGGTGCAACTGTTCTCTACCATTGCACCGCGCAACTGTAGAGAACAGTTGCACCGCTCACTTCACAGGGGTGTGATTTTTATTATTACAGTAGAAGTTTACAGACCAAACTGTAAATAAAAGGTTTACATGACTTTCTGTCTCAGTCCGTATATAGCGAGCTGTAGAGAACAGTTTGACCGCTCACTTCACAGGGGTGTGATTTTTATTATTACAGTAGAAGTTTACAGACCAAACTGTAAATAAAAGCTTTACATGACTTTCTGTCTCAGTCCGTATATAGCGAGCTGTAGTGAATAAGTAGAGAAGTAGAGTTGCACTGCTCACTTCACAGGGGTGTGATTTTTTTATTATTACAGTACAATTTTTTTCCTTATGAAAGCAGAGAGTCTTCTGTTTCATACGGTATATAGTATTTATATGTCGCTATAGGCCTTATTTTGTGAATATTGAGTTCGGGTCCATGTCTTCTCTGCAGTTATATCTGGTGGGCGCAATGTGCATCCACCCAGTATCCAATTTATGACAAACTGTACATGGGATCAATGTTTACTCTTTTCCTCGTAAAAGTACACATTCAGGGCTTTCATTCGATGTATAGGATGTATAGCATATTTATTGTGTTTATTGTTATATCTGCCTGTCAATGTCTGACTATAAACCTTCATAACTATGCTTTCTTTTTGATGATGATGATGATTGCCGCCTCGCCTAATCTATCTCACTGCTTTCATTGTTTTGATCGCAGTAACATTGGGGGGGGGGGGGGTCATGGGCACATTGGGCAGCAAAAGTCTTGATCCGTACGGCTATAAAAAGTCCCATTCCACCGTTCGGTTCAGAACTATAGTATAACGGTGAGACGCGTTGTCATCAGCTGATTTTGTTTTTCAAGCTAGTGTAGGGGAACATGCCTGGGCATGCTAGCCTGGCACGGCCAGACTCATAGCGAGGGTTCACTGATGTTTCCTCCGGGGAAGAATCTTCAGTGAATCCCCGCTATGAGGCTGGCCAAGCCAGGCTATGGGCATGCAGCTTGGGGGCGATGGAGGGAAAAAAAAGCGTCACCCGGCTGTGATGTCGACGAGAAGGAAAAAATGACTTCCACAGATGACAACACCACGGTTTAGGTCGCGGAAAAGTTCGTTATACATTACACCCGGGTCGATTACGTCCCCGACGCGTTCATTGCGGTCTTATCACTACAATTATAATGAATAAAAAAGCGTTACAATCACACGTCTGAGCGATCTCCGATTATGACGGCTCTGCATGGCGATACGTGATCCACCAACGGAACACTGTCTTGTCGTGGCGGCCCCTCGATACTGTAGTTAGTTCGTAGTATTGTAGGCTCGGGGATCGTTTGGTCGCTACAGTATGAAGAAGGAAACATGCATCTGTCCATGTGTGTTGCAGACGTTGCATTGCAATGCCGATCTGGTGCATATGTGTTCAGGCAGCGTTCCGTTCAGCGTTCGTCATTTTTTTCCCCGAGAGACAGAGGAGAGCATGTACCCCCTCGCAAGATCCTCCTCCTGGAGAAACAGGAGGGGAGGGGGGAATCAAATGTCCGAGGTGGAAAGCCTGGTGAGGCGAGGTTAGGTGAAATGTGATTCTTTTCAAACACAGACTAGATCGGCATGGGCGCAGCCATTACACTGGCTTCTACACGTAAAGCGGCCCGCCCTCCTGTTTTCAGGAGGGGAGGGGTTTTTTTTTTTTTTGTTTTTTTTTCTGATCACGTGAGCTGGACTAAGCAGCAATGATAGGGCGATGGTTCTTCATTGTCCGGGTGGGTAAAAAGATGAATGAAAGTATGCTATAAAAAAGTGATTGAAACGTATTGATACGTGATCCGCACCCGACGTTTGATTAATTGATAACGTATTGATACGCGATCCGCGTTGGGAGTGTTAACTAGAACTAAGATGAGAGAACATATTACTCCAGTCTTGGCCTCATTGCACTGGCTTCCGGTTGTTTTTAGGATTGATTTTAAAATTATTTTACTTGTTTATAAAGCTCTCAATGGTCTCGCACCTTCCTACCTACATGACTGCCTGCCGAAATATGTCCCAAACCGCCCCCTAAGGTCTTCCACTGCTGGCCTGCTCGCTTTGCCTAAAAAAAATGGCAACTAAAAAATACGGGGAAGCAGCTTTTTGCTTCTACGGGCCGACGGCGTGGAACAAACTCCCACTGTACCTTCGACAGGCAGCCTCTGTAGACATTTTTAAAGCTCAGCTCAAGACCCACTTCTACACCCTTGCTTTTAATTGATTTATTTGTCTTTTAAAAAAAATGTTATTCATGTCCTCACTGTATTGTTTATGCCCTGCCTTTCTTTTCTTTTTTGTGTAAAGCACTTTGAGCTGCATTTCATGTCATGAAAGGTGCTATACAAATAAAGTTTTATTATTATTATTATTAAGTATTTAGACAGGCGGGTACCATCCTAAAGTCGGCTCTTCGGTGCTACTGAAAATTTCTGACGAGCCAAAATCATTTGGGCACTACAGCGGTAAAATAGGAGTATGAATCACTACAGCGGTAAAATAGGAGTATGAATCGGCCCTAAGGCAGAACACTACAGCGGTAAAATAGGAGTATGAATCGGCCCTAAGGCAGAACGCAGCAGATCTACAAGCTCCCTACACGTACACGTCTGTCCTCCTTTCTGTGTCGCCTTCACTGGCTTCTGGTTTCTGCCTGCATGGAGTTCAATGACCCCTCCGTACGGTCCACCCCGTAACCGTCAGGATACCATCCACCCCTTCCTGTATTCTCAGATCAGCTAACACAGGACGTCTGTCCCTCCCTTCTCTAAAACACCCTGGACAACGCTCCACACGTCCCTAAAACACCCTGGACAACGCTCCACACTTCCCAGACTCTTCTCCCTTCTCTAAAACACCCTGGACAACGCTCCACACGTCCCAGACTATTCTCCCTTCTCTAAAACACCCTGGACAACGCTCCACACGTCCCAGACTCTTCTCCCTTCTCTAAAACACCCTGGACAACGCTCCACACGTCCCAGACTCTTCTCCCTTCTCTAAAACACCCTGGACAACGCTCCACACGTCCCAGACTCTTCTCCCTTCTCTAAAACACCCTGGACAACGCTCCACACGTCCCAGACTCTTCTCCCTTCTCTAAAACACCCTGGACAACGCTCCACACGTCCTAGACTCTTCTCCCTTCTCTAAAACACCCTGGACAACGCTCCACACGTCCCAGACTCTTCTCCCTTCCCTAAAACACCCTGGACAACGCTCCACACGTCCTAGACTATTCTTCCTTCCCTAAAACACCCTGGACAACGCTCCACACGTCCTAGACTCTTCTCCCTTCCCTAAAACACCCTGGACAACGCTCCACACGTCCTAGACTCTTCTCCCTTCTCTCTGTAGCCTACAGATCATTGTAATGATTGGATCAAACACAGTAAGGCCTCTATAGGTTGACAGATCCATAGTTGTTCAAAAGCAGCAGAATACTTACAGCTGGTGTTTGTCTATCATCACCGTGAATCCCCATCTGGAATCAAACAACAGCTTTATTCATACTGTACACTGACATTACTGTATGACATCACTATATCACATGGAACTGCAATTAAACTGAAACTGAAATATAATTTATCAAATTACAGTATGTGACAGTAAAAACAGAGACTGACCAGTACCTAGTTGGTGTAGATACCATACCATACCATACCACCTTTATTTATATAGCACATTTAAAAACAACAATGTTGTACCAAAGTGCTTTACAGTAAAACATTAAAAAACACAACTTCATTGAAAAACCACAAACAACATGCACAGTGTCACATTAAACATACAAACATATCATACTGTGCTTGGAAATGCCAAAGAATAAAGGTAAGTCTTGAGGCATGATTTAAACACCTGGAGGGTGGGGGCGTGTCTTATGTGCAGAGGTAAACACCTGGAGGGTGGGGGCGTGTCTTATGTGCAGAGGTAAACACCTGGAGGGTGGGGGCGTGTCTTATGTGCAGAGGTAAACACCTGGAGGGTGGGGGCGTGTCTTATGTGCAGAGGTAAACACCTGGAGGGTGGGGGCGTGTCTTATGTGCAGAGGTAGACACCTGGAGGGTGGGGGCGTGTCTTATGTGCAGAGGTAAACACCTGGAGGGTGGGGGCGTGTCTTATGTGCAGAGGTAAACACCTGGAGGGTGGGGGCGTGTCTTATGTGCAGAGGTAATTTAAACACCTGGAGGGTGGGGGCTTGTCTTATGTGCAGAGGTAAACACCTGGAGGGTGGGGGCGTGTCTTATGTGCAGAGGTAAACACCTGGAGGGTGGGGGCGTGTCTTATGTGCAGAGGTAAACACCTGGAGGGTGGGGGCGTGTCTTATGTGCAGAGGTAATTTAAACACCTGGAGGGTGGGGGCGTGTCTTATGTGCAGAGGTAAACACCTGGAGGGTGGGGGCGTGTCTTATGTGCAGAGGTAAACACCTGGAGGGTGGGGGCGTGTCTTATGTGCAGAGGTAAACACCTGGAGGGTGGGGGCGTGTCTTATGTGCAGAGGTAAACACCTGGAGGGTGGGGGCGTGTCTTATGTGCAGAGGTAAACACCTGGAGGGTGGGGGCTTGTCTTATGCGCAGAGGTAAACACCTGGAGGGTGGGGGCGTGTCTTATGTGCAGAGGTAAACACCTGGAGGGTGGGGGCGTGTCTTATGTGCAGAGGTAAACACCTGGAAGGTGGGGGCGTGTCTTATGTGCAGAGGTAAACACCTGGAGGGTGGGGGCGTGTCTTATGTGCAGAGGTAAACACCTGGAGGGTGGGGGCGTGTCTTATGTGCAGAGGTAAACACCTGGAGGGTGGGGGCGTGTCTTATGTGCAGAGGTAAACACCTGGAGGGTGGGGGCTTGTCTTATGTGCAGAGGTAAACACCTGGAGGGTGGGGGCGTGTCTTATGTGCAGAGGTAAACACCTGGAGGGTGGGGGCGTGTCTTATGTGCAGAGGTAATTTAAACACCTGGAGGGTGGGGGCGTGTCTTATGTGCAGAGGTAAACACCTGGAGGGTGGGGGCGTGTCTTATGTGCAGAGGTAAACACCTGGAGGGTGGGGGCGTGTCTTATGTGCAGAGGTAAACACCTGGAGGGTGGGGGCGTGTCTTATGTGTAGAGGTAAACATAGATATATATAAACACTAGATGGCTCAAGGCGGAGTTTCTGACGTCGTTCACCCGGCAGCCATCTTACTTCGGGGCTACAGTACAGTATGTTCAATGGCAGCTCAAACAGAAACAGTCATAACTCCCTCAAATCTTGACGGATTTACAAACGGGTTGGTTTATTACAAACGTTGTCAACGTGGCTATGATTTAGGACGCGTATCTGCTTAATTTATGTTTTTTATATGAACGTCGTATAAAATCATATACATATGCGGACGTCTCTGACGTTTATAACAAACCAAACCGTTTGAAAATTGAGCAAGTTATGGTCATTTAAGAGTACATGCCCCATAGACACAATGTTATGTGTCCCGAGGTAAGATGGCCGCCACGTAACGACGTCACTCTCCATTGGCCAACAGCGCGGGTGAGCTATCTAGAGTTTATATATATCTATGGAGGTAAACACCTGGAGGGTGGGGGCTTGTCTTATGTGCAGAGGTAAACACCTGGAGGGTGGGGGCGTGTCTTATGTGCAGAGGTAATTTAAACACCTGGAGGGTGGGGGCGTGTCTTATGTGCAGAGGTAAACACCTGGAGGGTGGGGGCGTGTCTTATGTGCAGAGGTAAACACCTGGAGGGTGGGGGCGTGTCTTATGTGCAGAGGTAAACACCTGTCTTATGTGCAGAGGTAAACACCTGGAGGGTGGGGGCGTGTCTTATGTGCAGAGGTAAACACCTGGCGGGTGGGGGCGTGTCTTATGTGCAGAGGTAAACACCTGGAGGGTTGGGGCTTGTCTTATGTGCAGAGGTAAACACCTGGAGGGTGGGGGCGTGTCTTATGTGCAGAGGTAAACACCTGGAGGCTGGGTGCGTGTCTTATGTGCAGAGGTAAACACCTGGAGGGTGGGGGCGTGTCTTATGTGCAGAGGTAAACACCTGGAGGGTGGGGGCGTGTCTTATGTGCAGAGGTAAACACCTGGAGGGTGGGGGCTTGTCTTATGTGCAGAGGTAAACACCTGGAGGGTGGGGGCGTGTCTTATGTGCAGAGGTAAACACCTGGAGGGTGGGGGCGTGTCTTATGTGCAGAGGTAAACACCTGGAGGGTGGGGGCGTGTCTTATGTGCAGAGGTAAACACCTGGAGGGTGGGGGCGTGTCTTATGTGCAGAGGTAATTTAAACACCTGGAGGGTGGGGGCGTGTCTTATGTGCAGAGGTAAACACCTGGAGGGTGGGGGCGTGTCTTATGTGCAGAGGTAAACACCTGGAGGGTGGGGGCGTGTCTTATGTGCAGAGGTCATTTAAACACCTGGAGGGTGGGGGCGTGTCTTATGTGCAGAGGTAAACACCTGGAGGGTGGGGGCGTGTCTTATGTGCAGAGGTAAACACCTGGAGGGTGGGGGCTTGTCTTATGTGCAGAGGTAAACCCCTGGAGGGTGGGGGCGTGTCTTATGTGCAGAGGTAAACACCTGGAGGGTGGGGGCTTGTCTTATGTGCAGAGGTAATTTAAACACCTGGAGGGTGGGGGCGTGTCTTATGTGCAGAGGTAAATACCTGGAGGGTGGGGGCGTGTCTTATGTGCAGAGGTAATTTAAACACCTGGAGGGTGGGGGCTTGTCTTATGTGCAGAGGTAAACACCTGGAGGGTGGGGGCGTGTCTTATGTGCAGAGGTAAACACCTGGATGGTGGGGGCGTGTCTTATGTGCAGAGGTAAACACCTGGAGGGTGGGGGCGTGTCTTATGTGCAGAGGTAAATACCTGGAGGGTGGGGGCGTGTCTTATGTGCAGAGGTAAACACCTGGAGGGTGGGGGCGTGTCTTATGTGCAGAGGTAAACACCTGGAGGGTGGGGGCGTGTCTTATGTGCAGAGGTAAACACCTGGAGGGTGGGGCCTTGTCTTATGTGCAGAGGTAAACACCTGGAGGGTGGGGGCTTGTCTTATGTGCAGAGGTAAACACCTGGAGGGTTGGGGCTTGTCTTATGTGCAGAGGTAAACACCTGGAGGGTGGGGCCTTGTCTTATGTGCAGAGGTAAACACCTGGAGGGTGGGGCCTTGTCTTATGTGCAGAGGTAAACACCTGGAGGGTTGGGGCTTGTCTTATGTGCAGAGGTAAACACCTGTAGGGTGGGGGCGTGTCTTATGTGCAGAGGTAAACACCTGGAGGGTGGGGCCTTGTCTTATGTGCAGAGGTAAACACCTGGAGGTTGGGGGCTTGTCTTATGTGCAGAGGTAATTTAAACACCTGGAGGGTGGGGGCGTGTCTTATGTGCAGAGGTAAACACCTGGAGGGTGGGGGCATGTCTTATGTGCAGAGGTAAACACCTGGAGGGTGGGGTCTTGTCTTATGTGCAGAGGTAAACACCTGGAGGGTGGGGGCGTGTCTTATGTGCAGAGGTAATTTAAACACCTGTAGGGTGGGGGCTTGTCTTATGTGCAGAGGTAAACACCTGGAGGGTGGGGGCGTGTCTTATGTGCAGAGGTAAACACCTGGAGGGTGGGGGCGTGTCTTATGTGCAGAGGTAAACACCTGGAGGGTGGGGGCGTGTCTTATGTGCAGAGGTAAACACCTGGAGGGTGGGGGCTTGTCTTATGTGCAGAGCTAATTTAAACACCTGGAGGGTGGGGGCTTGTCTTATGTGCAGAGGTAAACACCTGGAGGGTGGGGGCTTGTCTTATGTGCAGAGCTAATTTAAACACCTGGAGGGTGGGGGCTTGTCTTATGTGCAGAGGTAAACACCTGGAGGGTGGGGCCGTGTCTTATGTGCAGAGGTAATTTAAACACCTGGATGGTGGGGGCGTGTCTTATGTGCAGAGGTAATTTAAACACCTGGAGGGTGGGGGCGTGTCTTATGTGCAGAGGTAAACACCTGGAGGGTGGGGGCGTGTCTTATGTGCAGAGGTAAACACCTGGAGGGTGGGGGCGTGTCTTATGTGCAGAGGTAAACACCTGGAGGGTGGGGGCGTGTCTTATGTGCAGAGGTAAACACCTGGAGGGTGGGGGCGTGTCTTATGTGCAGAGGTAAACACCTGGAGGGTGGGGGCGTGTCTTATGTGCAGAGGTAATTTAAACACCTGGAGGGTGGGGGCTTGTCTTATGTGCAGAGGTAATTTAAACACCTGGAGGGTGGGGGCTTGTCTTATGTGCAGAGGCAGCTCATTCCAGAGCTTGGGAGCTGCCACTGCAAAAGCTCGGTTCCCTCTGAGCATCAGCCTGGTTTTAGGCACCACCAGGAGAAGCTGGTCAGAGGACCTAAGCGTCCGTGTCGGAGCATAGGGTTTCAGCAGTTCAGTTAAATAAATTGGTGCCAAACCATTCAGACACTTAAAGACAAAGAGCAATACTTTGAAGTCAATCCTGTATCGCACAGGAAGCCAGTGGAGGGAGGCTAGTACAGGGCTGATGTGGTCTCGCTTACGTGTGCCTGTAAGTAACCTAGCAGCGGCGTTCTGGACTAACTGTAGTCGAGAGATGGAAACCTGGTTTAGGCCAATATACAGGGCATTACAGTAGTCAAGGAGGGATGTCATAAAAGCATGAATTACAGTTTCAAACACAGAGCGGGATAGACAAGATTTAACCTTAGATAGCCTCCTAAGCTGGAAGCTCTTTCTTGTCCATCTTTAGGTCAGAGTCGATTTTGAAACCTAGATTGGTGTCAGTTGGCTTTAAGAAGGGCTCAAGGGGGCCTAAAACACCAGGAGGAGACACATGTGCTTGTGTGGGCCCAAACACCATAACTTCAGTTTTGCTGTCGTTGAAGTTTAGGTAGTTTAAAGCCAGCCATGCTTTTACATCCTCAAGGCAAGCAAGGAGTGGTTTTAAAGAGTCAGGATTGTTACGCTTTAGAGGCAAATACATTTGGCTGTCATCAGCGTAACAATGGAAAGAAACACAGTGTTTTCGGAAAATAGATCCTAGATGGAGCAGATACAACATAAACAGAATTGGTCCAAGAATAGAGCCCTGTGGCACTCCACAATGGAGGGATGCTGTGGTGGATGTGGCATCCCCTAGGGTGACACTCTAGATTAGAGTGTTTATAGATTATAGGCTGTATATTAATGTACCTCGTCGGTGCTTTGAGCTTCCTGCGGATGCCGATGTAAACCTTCATGGTTTTCAGAGGCCACTCCTTCTCTGGTTTGATGCTCTGGACAGACAGACAGACAGACAGACAGACAGACAGACAGACAGACAGACAGACAGACAGACAGAAAACCATGTATTAATAGTACAGCAGTGTGCAGACAGAAAGCTGTCAGTGTGAAGTGTTTACTGTCTTGTCCTTCAGGAGGACCAGCTGGTGGTCTGTGGTCTTACCTTCTTGTCCTTCAGCAGGACCAGCTGGTTGTCTGTGGTCCAGGACCAGGTGGTCTGTGGTCTTACCTTCTTGTCCTTCAGCAGGACCAGCTGGTGGTCTCGGATCTGGAAGGTTCTGTCCTGGAAGCGGTTCCCCTGGAGCAGCTTGGGAGGTTCCTCACGGCACCGCAGGAGGCCCACCTTCATCACCTCGCTGCGATAGGCTGGAAGAGAACACCATCCTCATTCCTATAGGCTGAAAACATGTCACCTTGCTCCCATAGGCTGGAAGAGAACACCCTCCTCATTCCTATAGGCTGAAAACATGTCACCTTGCTCCCATAGGCTGGAAGAGAACACCATCCTCATTCCTATAGGCTGAAAACATGTCACCTTGCTCCCATAGGCTGGAAGAGAACACCCTCCTCATTCCTATAGGCTGAAAACATGTCACCTTGCTCCCATAGGCTGGAAGAGAACACCATCCTCATTCCTATAGGCTGAAAACATGTCACCTTGCTCCCATAGGCTGGAAGAGAACAACATCCTCATTCCTATTGGCTGAAAACATCGTCACCTTGCTCCCATAGGCTGGAAGAGAACAACATCCTCATTCCTATTGGCTGAAAACATCGTCACCTTGCTCCCATAGGCTGGAAGAGAACACCACCCTCATTCCTATTGGATGTGAAAACATCGTCACCTTGCTCCCATAGGCTGGAAGAGAACACCACCCTCATTCCTATTGGCTGAAAACATCGTCACCTTGCTCCCATAGGCTGGAAGAGAACACCACCCTCATTCCTATTGGCTGAAAACATCGTCACCTTGCTCCCATAGGCTGGAAGAGAACACCACCCTCATTCCTATTGGCTGTGAAAACATCGTCACCTCGCTGCGATAGGCTGGAAGAGAACATGATCCTCATTCCTAGTAGCCTGGGGTCCACCTATGCTTTCTATGGAAGAGGGCAGGCAGCTCCCGGCAGGATCCGCCGGGAGAAACTACACGCAGCTGCAGGACATGAGGCTAATTAATTAGAGCGACAGAGAGAGAGGAGTGTGTGTGTGTAAGGATGTGCACACTCAATTTAACAAAGGTGCAGACGATCAGAAATCAGCAGAGTGAGCGACGTTTGCGCTACTCTATGCCGAATTGAAGTGGACTCGGTCCCAGACTTTTTATTAGCAGCTTACACCCCCCACTTACACCCCACCAGCTTACACCCCCCAGTTTACACCCCCCCAGTTTACACCCCCCACTTACACCCCATTTACACCCCCCCCAGCTTACACCCCCCAGCTTACAACCCCCATTTACACCCCCCCAGCTTACACCCCCCAGTTTACACCCCCCAGTTTACAACCCCCATTTACACCCCCCCAGCTTACACCCCCCAGTTTACACCCCCCAGTTTACACCCCCCCAGCTTACACCCCCCAGTTTACAACCCCCATTTACACCCCCCCAGTTTACACCCCCCCAGCTTACACCCCCCCAGTTTACACCCCACATTTTACACCCGCCAGCTTACACCCCCCCAGTTTACACCCCCGTTTACACCCCCCAGTGTACACCCCCCAGCTTACACCCCCCCAGTTTACACACCCCAGCTTACACCCCCCATTTACACCCCCCAGTTTACACCCCCCAGCTTACACCCCCCATTTACACCCCCCAGTTTACACCCCCCAGTTTACACCCCCCCAGTTTACACCCCCCCAGCTTACACCCCCCACTTACACCCCCCACTTACACCCCCCAGTTTACAACCCCCATTTACACCCCCCCAGTTTACACCCCCCAGTTTACACCACCCACAGTTTACACCCCCCATCTTACAACCCCAATTTACACCCCCCCAGCTTACACCCCCCCGTTTACACCCCCCCAGCTTACACCCCCCAGTTTACCCCCTCCAGTTTACACCCCCAGGCTTACACCCCCCAGTTTACACCCCCCAGCTTACACCCCCCAGTTTACACCCCCCAGTTTACACCCCCCCAGCTTACACCCCCAAGTTTACACCCCCCAGCTTACAACCCCCATTTACACCCCCCCAGTTAACACCCCCCAGTTTACACCCCCCAGCTTACAACCCCCATTTACACCCCCCAGCTTACACCCCCCCAGTTTACACCCCGCAGTTTACACCCCCCAGCTTACACCCCCCATTTACACCCGCCCAGTTTACACCCCCCCAGCTTACACCCCCCAGTTTACACCCCCCAGCTTACACCCCCCCAGTTTACACCCCCCCAGCTTACACCCCCCCAGTTTACACCCCCCCAGTTTACACCCCCCAGTTTACACCCCCCAGCTTACACCCCCCAGTTTACACCCCCCCAGCTTACACCCCCCAGTTTACACCCCCCAGCTTACACCCCCCAGTTTACACCCCCAATTTACACCCCCCAGCTTACACCCCCTATTTACACCCCCCCAGTTTACACCCCCCATTTACACCCCCCCAGCTTACACCCCCCCAGTTTACACCCCCCACTTACACCCCCCCAGCTCGGCCGTGGCTTGTAGTGGCTTGTAAGGAAAATAAGCGACCCCCTTCCCTCACGTGCGTGCGTGCGTGCGTGCGTACCTGTCAGAAGGTTAGCACACTCTCCTTTAGGAACCCTCTTCACCACCAGGTAGGCGGAGCTTGGGTCGGCCATCTTGCACCACTGGAGCGCCTGTTCTAGAACCTTCTCCTTGGGGTGGAGAGGTCGCTCTGAACACACACACACACACACACATACACACACACACACACACACACACACACACACACACACACACACACACACACACACACACACACACGGGCACCGTTTTATATACTTGATTTTACGTCAAATAGCAAAACCTTCACAGCTAGAGGGGTATGGAGTGACTCCTTCTACAGCAATGCCACCCAGGCGTGGAATGCCCTGACCCCTTCCCTCTAAAAAATGCAGATCACTGGCATCTTTTTAAACAGGCCTGAAAATCCACCTTTCAGCCCAAGACAGAGGAAATTATCCTTCCACCTTTAACAGGTAATCACCCCCCCCCCCCACCACACTGAGGAAGTGTTTCTTGACATTATTTAGATTGTGTTGTTGTTTATAGTCTATGAATTGATTAAATGGAAACAACTATTTTTGGTGCTATCCCTTTTGGAACTGAGTGTTTGGCTGTATGCCTCCTCTGATGCTCTTTATTCATTATGTATGCCTCCTCTGATGCTCTTTATTCATTATGTATGCCTCCTCTGATGCTCTTTATTCATTATGTATGCCTCCTCTGATGCTGTGTATTCATTATGTATGCCTCCTCTGATGCTCTTTATTCATTATGTATGCCTCCTCTGATGCTATGTATTCATTATGTATGCCTCCTCTGATGCTGTGTATTCATTATGTATGCCTCCTCTGATGCTGTGTATTCATTATGTATGCCTCCTCTGATGCTGTGTATTCATTATGTATGCCTCCTCTGATGCTGTTTATTCATTATGTATGCCTCCTCTGATGCTGTTTATTCATTATGTATGCCTCCTCTGATGCTGTGTATTCATTATGTATGCCTCCTCTGATGCTGTGTATTCATTATGTATGCCTCCTCTGATGCTGTTTATTCATTATGTATGCCTCCTCTGATGCTGTTTATTCATTATGTATGCCTCCTCTGATGCTGTTTATTCATTATGTATGCCTCCTCTGATGCTGTGTATTCATTATGTATGCCTCCTCTGATGCTGTGTATTCATTATGTATGCCTCCTCTGATGCTGTTTATTCATTATGTATGCCTCCTCTGATGCTGTTTATTCATTATGTATGCCTCCTCTGATGCTGTTTATTCATTATGTATGCCTCCTCTGATGCTGTGTATTCATTTATGTTCAATAAACTTCAATCAATCAATCAATCCGGGTCTGCTCACTTGGTCAGTGAGTGTGAAATGTAGTGTCCTGACAGTCCTCACCCAGCTGTCATAAAGTATGTATGTACTAGTACATTGTGTCCTCACCCAGCTGTCATAATGTATGTATGTACTAGTACATTGTGTCCTCACCCATCTGTCATAATGTATGTATGTACTTGTACATCTTGTCCTCACCCAGCTGTCATAATGTATACATGTACTTGTACATTGTGTCCTCACCCAGCTGTCATAATGTATACATGTACTTGTACATTGTGGCCTCACCCAGCTGTCATAATGTATACATGTACTTGTACATTGTGTCCTCACCCAGCTGTCATAATGTATACATGTACTTGTACATTGTGTCCTCACCCAGCTGTCATAATGTATACATGTACTTGTACATTGTGTCCTCACCCAGCTGTCATAATGTATGTATGTACTTGTACATTGTGTCCTCACCCAGCTGTCATAATGTATACATGTACTTGTACATTGTGTCCTCACCCAGCTGTCATAATGTATACATGTACTTGTACATTGTGTCCTCACCCAGCTGTCATAATGTATACATGTACTTGTACATTGTGTCCTCACCCAGCTGTCATAATGTATACATGTACTAGTACATTGTGTCCTCACCCAGCTGTCATAATGTATGTATGTACTTGTACATTGTGTCCTCAACCAGCTGTCATAATGTATGTATGTACTAGTACATTGTGTCCTCACCCAGCTGTCATAATGTATGTATGTACTAGTACATTGTGTCCTCACCCAGCTGTCATAATGTATGTATGTACTTGTACATTGTGTCCTCAGCCAGCTGTCATAATGTATGTATGTACTTGTACATTGTGTCCTCACCCAGCTGTCATAATGTATGTATGTACTTGTACATTGTGTCCTCACCCAGCTGTCATAATGTATGTATGTACTAGTACATTGTGTCCTCAACCAGCTGTCATAATGTATGTATGTACTAGTACATTGTGTCCTCACCCAGCTGTCATAATGTATGTATGTACTAGTACATTGTGTCCTCACCCAGCTGTCATAATGTATGTATGTACTTGTACATTGTGTCCTCACCCAGCTGTCATAATGTATGTATGTACTTGTACATTGTGTCCTCACCCAGCTGTCATGATGTATGTATGTACTAGTACATTGTGTCCTCACCCAGCTGTCATAATGTATGTATGTACTTGTACATTGTGTCCTCACCCAGCTGTCATAATGTATGTATGTACTTGTACATTGTGTCCTCACCCAGCTGTCATAATGTATGTATGTACTAGTACATTGTGTCCTCACCCAGCTGTCATAATGTATGTATGTACTTGTACATTGTGTCCTCACCCAGCTGTCATAATGTATGTATGTACTTGTACATTGTGTCCTCACCCAGCTGTCATAATGTATGTATGTACTAGTACATTGTGTCCTCACCCAGCTGTCATAATGTATGTATGTACTTGTACATTGTGTCCTCACCCAGCTGTCATGATGTATAAATGTACTTGTACATTGTGTCCTCACCCAGCTGTCATAATGTATGTATGTACTTGTACATTGTGTCCTCACCCAGCTGTCATAATGTATGTATGTACTAGTACATTGTGTCCTCAACCAGCTGTCATGATGTATAAATGTACTTGTACATTGTGTCCTCACCCAGCTGTCATGATGTATAAATGTACTTGTACATTGTGTCCTCACCCAGCTGTCATAATGTATGTATGTACTTGTACATTGTGTCCTCACCCAGCTGTCATAATGTATGTATGTACTAGTACATTGTGTCCTCAACCAGCTGTCATAATGTATGTATGTACTAGTACATTGTGTCCTCACCCAGCTGTCATGATGTATAAATGTACTTGTACATTGTGTCCTCACCCAGCTGTCATAATGTATGTATGTACTAGTACATTGTGTCCTCACCCAGCTGTCATGATGTATAAATGTACTTGTACATTGTGTCCTCACCCAGCTGTCATAATGTATGTATGTACTTGTACATTTTGTCCTCACTCAGCTGTCATAATGTATGTATGTACTAGTACATTGTGTCCTCAACCAGCTGTCATAATGTATGTATGTACTAGTACATTGTGTCCTCACCCAGCTGTCATGATGTATAAATGTACTTGTACATTGTGTCCTCACCCAGCTGTCATGATGTATAAATGTACTTGTACATTGTGTCCTCACCCAGCTGTCATAATGTATGTATGTACTTGTACATTGTGTCCTCACCCAGCTGTCATAATGTATACATGTACTTGTACATTGTGTCCTCACCCAGCTGTCATAATGTATAAATGTACTTGTACATTGTGTCCTCACCAAGCTGTCATAATGTATGTATGTACTAGTACATTGTGTCCTCAACCAGCTGTCATAATGTATGTATGTATGTACTAGTACATTGTGTCCTCAACCAGCTGTCATAATGTATGTATGTACTTGTACATTGTGTCCTCAGCCAGCTGTCATAATGTATGTACTAGTACATTGTGTCCTCAACCAGCTGTCATAATGTATGTACTAGTACATTGTGTCCTCAACCAGCTGTCATAATGTATGTATGTACTTGTACATTGTGTCCTCACCCAGCTGTCATAATGTATGTATGTACTTGTACATTGTGTCCTCACCCAGCTGTCATAATGTATGTATGTACTAGTACATTGTGTCCTCAACCAGCTGTCATAATGTATGTATGTACTTGTACATTGTGTCCTCAGCCAGCTGTCATAATGTATGTATGTACTTGTACATTGTGTCCTCAGCCAGCTGTCATAATGTATACATGTACTTGTACATTGTGTCCTCACCCAGCTGTCATAATGTATACATGTACTTGTACATTGTGTCCTCACCCAGCTGTCATAATGTATGTATGTACTTGTACATTGTCCTCACCCAGCTGTCATAATGTGTGTATGTACTTGTACATTGTGTCCTCACCATTTGTCATAATGTATACATGTACTTGTACATTGTGTCCTCACCCAGCTGTCATAATGTATGTATGTACTTGTACATTGTGTCCTCACCCAGCTGTCATAATGTATGTATGTACTTGTACATTGTGTCCTCACCCAGCTGTCATAATGTATAAATGTACTTGTACATTGTGTCCTCACCCAGCTGTCATAATGTATAAATGTACTTGTACATTGTGTCCTCACCCAGCTGTCATAATGTATACATGTACTTGTACATTGTGTCCTCACCCAGCTGTCATAATGTATGTATGTACTTGTACATTGTGTCCTCAACCAGCTGTCATAATGTATGTATGTACTTGTACATTGTGTCCTTACCCAGCTGTCTTAATGTATACATGTACTTGTACATTGTGTCCTCACCCAGCTGTCATATTGTATGTATGTACTAGTACATTGTGTCCTCAACCAGCTGTCATAATGTATGTATGTACTAGTACATTGTGTCCTCAACCAGCTGTCATAATGTATGTATGTACTTGTACATTGTGTCCTTACCCAGCTGTCTTAATGTATACATGTACTTGTACATTGTGTCCTCACCCAGCTGTCATATTGTATGTATGTACTAGTACATTGTGTCCTCAACCAGCTGTCATAATGTATGTATGTACTAGTACATTGTGTCCTCACCCAGCTGTCATAATGTATACATGTACTTGTACATTGTGTCCTCACCCAGCTGTCATAATGTATACATGTACTTGTACATTGTGTCCTCACCCAGCTGTCATAATGTATGTATGTACTTGTACATTGTGTCCTCAACCAGCTGTCATAATGTATGTATGTACTTGTACATTGTGTCCTCAACCAGCTGTCATAATGTATGTATGTACTAGTACATTGTGTCCTCAACCAGCTGTCATAATGTATGTATGTACTAGTACATTGTGTCCTCACCCAGCTGTCATAATGTATGTATGTACTTGTACATTGTGTCCTCACCCAGCTGTCATAATGTATACATGTACTTGTACATTGTGTCCTCACCCATCTGTCATAATGTATGTATGTACTTGTACATTGTGTCCTCACCCAGCTGTCATAATGTATACATGTACTTGTACATTGTGTCCTCACCCATCTGTCATAATGTATGTATGTACTTGTACATTGTGTCCTCACAAAGCTGTCATGATGTATAAATGTACTTGTACATTGTGTCCTCACCCAGCTGTCATAATGTATGTATGTACTAGTACATTGTGTCCTCACCCAGCTGTCATGATGTATAAATGTACTTGTACATTGTGTCCTCACCCAGCTGTCATAATGTATGTATGTACTTGTACATTGTGTCCTCACCCAGCTGTCATAATGTATGTATGTACTAGTACATTGTGTCCTCAACCAGCTGTCATAATGTATGTATGTACTAGTACATTGTGTCCTCACCCAGCTGTCATGATGTATAAATGTACTTGTACATTGTGTCCTCACCCAGCTGTCATGATGTATAAATGTACTTGTACATTGTGTCCTCACCCAGCTGTCATAATGTATGTATGTACTTGTACATTGTGTCCTCACCCAGCTGTCATAATGTATGTATGTACTAGTACATTGTGTCCTCAGCCAGCTGTCATAATGTATGTATGTACTAGTACATTGTGTCCTCAACCAGCTGTCATAATGTATGTATGTACTAGTACATTGTGTCCTCAGCCAGCTGTCATAATGTATGTATGTACTAGTACATTGTGTCCTCAACCAGCTGTCATAATGTATGTATGTACTTGTACATTGTGTCCTCACCCAGCTGTCATAATGTATGTATGTACTAGTACATTGTGTCCTCAACCAGCTGTCATAATGTATGTATGTACTAGTACATTGTGTCCTCAGCCAGCTGTCATAATGTATGTATGTACTAGTACATTGTGTCCTCAACCAGCTGTCATAATGTATGTATGTACTAGTACATTGTGTCCTCAGCCAGCTGTCATAATGTATGTATGTACTAGTACATTGTGTCCTCAACCAGCTGTCATAATGTATGTATGTACTAGTACATTGTGTCCTCAGCCAGCTGTCATAATGTATACATGTACTTGTACATTGTGTCCTCACCCAGCTGTCATAATGTATACATGTACTTGTACATTGTGTCCTCACCCAGCTGTCATAATGTATACATGTACTTGTACATTGTGTCCTCACCCAGCTGTCATAATGTATACATGTACTTGTACATTGTGTCCTCACCCAGCTGTCATAATGTATACATGTACTTGTACATTGTGTCCTCACCCAGCTGTCATAATGTATGTATGTACTTGTACATTGTGTCCTCACCCAGCTGTCATAATGTATACATGTACTTGTACATTGTGTTCTCACCCAGCTGTCATAATGTATGTATGTACTTGTACATTGTGTCCTCACCCAGCTGTCATAATGTATGTATGTACTTGTACATTGTGTCCTCACCCAGCTGTCATAATGTATACATGTACTTGTACATTGTGTCCTCAACCAGCTGTCATAATGTATGTATGTACTTGTACATTGTGTCCTCACCCAGCTGTCATAATGTATGTATGTACTTGTACATTGTGTCCTCAACCAGCTGTCATAATGTATACATGTACTTGTACATTGTGTCCTCACCCAGCTGTCATAATGTATACATGTACTTGTACATTGTGTCCTCACCCAGCTGTCATAATGTATACATGTACTTGTACATTGTGTCCTCACCCAGCTGTCATAATGTATAAATGTACTTGTACATTGTGTCCTCACCAAGCTGTCATAATGTATGTATGTACTAGTACATTGTGTCCTCAACCAGCTGTCATAATGTATGTATGTATGTACTAGTACATTGTGTCCTCAACCAGCTGTCATAATGTATGTATGTACTTGTACATTGTGTCCTCAGCCAGCTGTCATAATGTATGTACTAGTACATTGTGTCCTCAGCCAGCTGTCATAATGTATGTATGTACTTGTACATTGTGTCCTCAGCCAGCTGTCATAATGTATGTATGTACTTGTACATTGTGTCCTCAGCCAGCTGTCATAATGTATGTATGTACTTGTACATTGTGTCCTCAGCCAGCTGTCATAATGTATACATGTACTTGTACATTGTGTCCTCACCCAGCTGTCATAATGTATACATGTACTTGTACATTGTGTCCTCACCCAGCTGTCATAATGTATACATGTACTTGTACATTGTGTCCTCACCCAGCTGTCATAATGTATACATGTACTTGTACATTGTCCTCACCCAGCTGTCATAATGTATACATGTACTTGTACATTGTGTCCTCACCCAGCTGTCATAATGTATGTATGTACTTGTACATTGTCCTCACCCAGCTGTCATAATGTGTGTATGTACTTGTACATTGTGTCCTCACCATTTGTCATAATGTATACATGTACTTGTACATTGTGTCCTCACCCAGCTGTCATAATGTATGTATGTACTTGTACATTGTGTCCTCACCCAGCTGTCATAATGTATGTATGTACTTGTACATTGTGTCCTCACCCAGCTGTCATAATGTATAAATGTACTTGTACATTGTGTCCTCACCCAGCTGTCATAATGTATAAATGTACTTGTACATTGTGTCCTCACCCAGCTGTCATAATGTATACATGTACTTGTACATTGTATCCTCACCCAGCTGTCATAATGTATGTATGTACTTGTACATTGTGTCCTCAACCAGCTGTCATAATGTATGTATGTACTAGTACATTGTGTCCTCAACCAGCTGTCATAATGTATGTATGTACTTGTACATTGTGTCCTTACCCAGCTGTCTTAATGTATACATGTACTTGTACATTGTGTCCTCACCCAGCTGTCATATTGTATGTATGTACTAGTACATTGTGTCCTCAACCAGCTGTCATAATGTATGTATGTACTAGTACATTGTGTCCTCACCCAGCTGTCATAATGTATACATGTACTTGTACATTGTGTCCTCACCCAGCTGTTATAATGTATACATGTACTTGTACATTGTGTCCTCACCCAGCTGTCATAATGTATGTATGTACTTGTACATTGTGTCCTCAACCAGCTGTCATAATGTATGTATGTACTTGTACATTGTGTCCTCAACCAGCTGTCATAATGTATGTATGTACTAGTACATTGTGTCCTCAACCAGCTGTCATAATGTATGTATGTACTAGTACATTGTGTCCTCACCCAGCTGTCATAATGTATGTATGTACTTGTACATTGTGTCCTCACCCAGCTGTCATAATGTATACATGTACTTGTACATTGTGTCCTCACCCATCTGTCATAATGTATGTATGTACTTGTACATTGTGTCCTCACCCAGCTGTCATAATGTATACATGTACTTGTACATTGTGTCCTCACCCATCTGTCATAATGTATGTATGTACTAGTACATTGTGTCCTCAACCAGCTGTCATAATGTATACATGTACTTGTACATTGTGTCCTCACCCATCTGTCATAATGTATGTATGTACTTGTACATTGTGTCCTCAACCAGCTGTCATAATGTATGTATGTACTTGTACATTGTGTCCTCACCCAGCTGTCATAATGTATGTATGTACTTGTACATTGTGTCCTCAACCAGCTGTTATAATGTATGTATGTACTAGTACATTGTGTCCTCAACCAGCTGTCATAATGTATGTATGTACTAGTACATTGTGTCCTCACCCATCTGTCATAATGTATGTATGTACTTGTACATTGTGTCCTCACCCAGCTGTCATGATGTATACATGTACTTGTACATTGTGTCCTCACCCAGCTGTAATAATGTATGTATGTACTAGTACATTGTGTCCTCACCCAGCTGTCATGATGTATACATGTACTTGTACATTGTGTCCTCAACCAGCTGTCATAATGTATACATGTACTTGTACATTGTGTCCTCACCCAGCTGTCATAATGTATGTATGTACTAGTACATTGTGTCCTCACCCAGCTGTAATAATGTATGTATGTACTTGTACATTGTGTCCTCACCCAGCTGTCATAATGTATGTATGTACTAGTACATTGTGTCCTCAACCAGCTGTCATAATGTATGTATGTACTTGTACATTGTGTCCTCAACCAGCTGTCATAATGTATGTATGTACTAGTACATTGTGTCCTCAACCAGCTGTCATAATGTATGTATGTACTAGTACATTGTGTCCTCACCCAGCTGTCATAATGTATGTATGTACTTGTACATTGTGTCCTCACCCAGCTGTCATAATGTATACATGTACTTGTACATTGTGTCCTCACCCATCTGTCATAATGTATGTATGTACTTGTACATTGTGTCCTCACCCAGCTGTCATAATGTATACATGTACTTGTACATTGTGTCCTCACCCATCTGTCATAATGTATGTATGTACTAGTACATTGTGTCCTCAACCAGCTGTCATAATGTATACATGTACTTGTACATTGTGTCCTCACCCATCTGTCATAATGTATGTATGTACTTGTACATTGTGTCCTCAACCAGCTGTCATAATGTATGTATGTACTTGTACATTGTGTCCTCACCCAGCTGTCATAATGTATGTATGTACTTGTACATTGTGTCCTCAACCAGCTGTTATAATGTATGTATGTACTAGTACATTGTGTCCTCAACCAGCTGTCATAATGTATGTATGTACTAGTACATTGTGTCCTCACCCATCTGTCATAATGTATGTATGTACTTGTACATTGTGTCCTCACCCAGCTGTCATGATGTATACATGTACTTGTACATTGTGTCCTCACCCAGCTGTAATAATGTATGTATGTACTAGTACATTGTGTCCTCACCCAGCTGTCATGATGTATACATGTACTTGTACATTGTGTCCTCAACCAGCTGTCATAATGTATACATGTACTTGTACATTGTGTCCTCACCCAGCTGTCATAATGTATGTATGTACTAGTACATTGTGTCCTCACCCAGCTGTAATAATGTATGTATGTACTTGTACATTGTGTCCTCACCCAGCTGTCATAATGTATGTATGTACTAGTACATTGTGTCCTCAACCAGCTGTCATAATGTATGTATGTATGTACTAGTACATTGTGTCCTCAACCAGCTGTCATAACGTATGTATTTATACATGTACTTGTACATTGTGTCCTCACCCAGCTGTAATAATGTATGTATGTACTTGTACATTGTGTCCTCACCCAGCTGTAATAATGTATGTATGTATGTACTTGTACATTGTGTCCTCACCCAGCTGTAATAATGTATGTATGTACTTGTACATTGTGTCCTCACCCAGCTGTCATAATGTATGTATGTACTTGTACATTGTGTCCTCACCCAGCTGTAATAATGTATGTATGTACTTGTACATTGTGTCCTCACCCAGCTGTCATAATGTATGTATGTACTAGTACATTGTGTCCTCAACCAGCTGTCATAATGTATGTATGTACTTGTACATTGTGTCCTTACCCAGCTGTCTTAATGTATACATGTACTTGTACATTGTGTCCTCACCCAGCTGTCATATTGTATGTATGTACTAGTACATTGTGTCCTCAACCAGCTGTCATAATGTATGTATGTACTAGTACATTGTGTCCTCACCCAGCTGTCATAATGTATACATGTACTTGTACATTGTGTCCTCACCCAGCTGTTATAATGTATACATGTACTTGTACATTGTGTCCTCACCCAGCTGTCATAATGTATGTATGTACTTGTACATTGTGTCCTCAACCAGCTGTCATAATGTATGTATGTACTTGTACATTGTGTCCTCAACCAGCTGTCATAATGTATGTATGTACTAGTACATTGTGTCCTCAACCAGCTGTCATAATGTATGTATGTACTAGTACATTGTGTCCTCACCCAGCTGTCATAATGTATGTATGTACTTGTACATTGTGTCCTCACCCAGCTGTCATAATGTATACATGTACTTGTACATTGTGTCCTCACCCATCTGTCATAATGTATGTATGTACTTGTACATTGTGTCCTCACCCAGCTGTCATAATGTATACATGTACTTGTACATTGTGTCCTCACCCATCTGTCATAATGTATGTATGTACTAGTACATTGTGTCCTCAACCAGCTGTCATAATGTATACATGTACTTGTACATTGTGTCCTCACCCATCTGTCATAATGTATGTATGTACTTGTACATTGTGTCCTCAACCAGCTGTCATAATGTATGTATGTACTTGTACATTGTGTCCTCACCCAGCTGTCATAATGTATGTATGTACTTGTACATTGTGTCCTCAACCAGCTGTTATAATGTATGTATGTACTAGTACATTGTGTCCTCAACCAGCTGTCATAATGTATGTATGTACTAGTACATTGTGTCCTCACCCATCTGTCATAATGTATGTATGTACTTGTACATTGTGTCCTCACCCAGCTGTCATGATGTATACATGTACTTGTACATTGTGTCCTCACCCAGCTGTAATAATGTATGTATGTACTAGTACATTGTGTCCTCACCCAGCTGTCATGATGTATACATGTACTTGTACATTGTGTCCTCAACCAGCTGTCATAATGTATACATGTACTTGTACATTGTGTCCTCACCCAGCTGTCATAATGTATGTATGTACTAGTACATTGTGTCCTCACCCAGCTGTAATAATGTATGTATGTACTTGTACATTGTGTCCTCACCCAGCTGTCATAATGTATGTATGTACTAGTACATTGTGTCCTCAACCAGCTGTCATAATGTATGTATGTATGTACTAGTACATTGTGTCCTCAACCAGCTGTCATAACGTATGTATTTATACATGTACTTGTACATTGTGTCCTCACCCAGCTGTAATAATGTATGTATGTACTTGTACATTGTGTCCTCACCCAGCTGTAATAATGTATGTATGTATGTACTTGTACATTGTGTCCTCACCCAGCTGTAATAATGTATGTATGTACTTGTACATTGTGTCCTCACCCAGCTGTCATAATGTATGTATGTACTTGTACATTGTGTCCTCACCCAGCTGTAATAATGTATGTATGTATGTACTTGTACATTGTGTCCTCACCCAGCTGTAATAATGTATGTATGTACTTGTACATTGTGTCCTCACCCAGCTGTCATAATGTATGTATGTACTTGTACATTGTGTCCTCACCCAGCTGTAATAATGTATGTATGTACTTGTACATTGTGTCCTCACCCAGCTGTCATAATGTATGTATGTACTAGTACATTGTGTCCTCAACCAGCTGTCATAATGTATGTATGTACTTGTACATTGTGTCCTTACCCAGCTGTCTTAATGTATACATGTACTTGTACATTGTGTCCTCACCCAGCTGTCATATTGTATGTATGTACTAGTACATTGTGTCCTCAACCAGCTGTCATAATGTATGTATGTACTAGTACATTGTGTCCTCACCCAGCTGTCATAATGTATACATGTACTTGTACATTGTGTCCTCACCCAGCTGTTATAATGTATACATGTACTTGTACATTGTGTCCTCACCCAGCTGTCATAATGTATGTATGTACTTGTACATTGTGTCCTCAACCAGCTGTCATAATGTATGTATGTACTTGTACATTGTGTCCTCAACCAGCTGTCATAATGTATGTATGTACTAGTACATTGTGTCCTCAACCAGCTGTCATAATGTATGTATGTACTAGTACATTGTGTCCTCACCCAGCTGTCATAATGTATGTATGTACTTGTACATTGTGTCCTCACCCAGCTGTCATAATGTATACATGTACTTGTACATTGTGTCCTCACCCATCTGTCATAATGTATGTATGTACTTGTACATTGTGTCCTCACCCAGCTGTCATAATGTATACATGTACTTGTACATTGTGTCCTCACCCATCTGTCATAATGTATGTATGTACTAGTACATTGTGTCCTCAACCAGCTGTCATAATGTATACATGTACTTGTACATTGTGTCCTCACCCATCTGTCATAATGTATGTATGTACTTGTACATTGTGTCCTCAACCAGCTGTCATAATGTATGTATGTACTTGTACATTGTGTCCTCACCCAGCTGTCATAATGTATGTATGTACTTGTACATTGTGTCCTCAACCAGCTGTTATAATGTATGTATGTACTAGTACATTGTGTCCTCAACCAGCTGTCATAATGTATGTATGTACTAGTACATTGTGTCCTCACCCATCTGTCATAATGTATGTATGTACTTGTACATTGTGTCCTCACCCAGCTGTCATGATGTATACATGTACTTGTACATTGTGTCCTCACCCAGCTGTAATAATGTATGTATGTACTAGTACATTGTGTCCTCACCCAGCTGTCATGATGTATACATGTACTTGTACATTGTGTCCTCAACCAGCTGTCATAATGTATACATGTACTTGTACATTGTGTCCTCACCCAGCTGTCATAATGTATGTATGTACTAGTACATTGTGTCCTCACCCAGCTGTAATAATGTATGTATGTACTTGTACATTGTGTCCTCACCCAGCTGTCATAATGTATGTATGTACTAGTACATTGTGTCCTCAACCAGCTGTCATAATGTATGTATGTATGTACTAGTACATTGTGTCCTCAACCAGCTGTCATAACGTATGTATTTATACATGTACTTGTACATTGTGTCCTCACCCAGCTGTAATAATGTATGTATGTACTTGTACATTGTGTCCTCACCCAGCTGTAATAATGTATGTATGTATGTACTTGTACATTGTGTCCTCACCCAGCTGTAATAATGTATGTATGTACTTGTACATTGTGTCCTCACCCAGCTGTCATAATGTATGTATGTACTTGTACATTGTGTCCTCACCCAGCTGTAATAATGTATGTATGTACTTGTACATTGTGTCCTCACCCAGCTGTCATAATGTATGTATGTACTAGTACATTGTGTCCTCAACCAGCTGTCATAATGTATACATGTACTTGTACATTGTGTCCTCACCCAGCTGTAATAATGTATGTATGTACTTGTACATTGTGTCCTCACCCAGCTGTCATAATGTATGTATGTACTAGTACATTGTGTCCTCAACCAGCTGTCATAATGTATGTATGTATGTACTAGTACATTGTGTCCTCAACCAGCTGTCATAATGTATGTATGTACTTGTACATTGTGTCCTCACCCAGCTGTCATAATGTATGTATGTACTAGTACATTGTGTCCTCAACCAGCTGTCATAATGTATGTATGTACTAGTACATTGTGTCCTCAGCCAGCTGTCATAATGTATGTATGTACTAGTACATTGTGTCCTCAACCAGCTGTCATAATGTATGTATGTACTAGTACATTGTGTCCTCACCCATCTGTCATAATGTATGTATGTACTTGTACATTGTGTCCTCACCCAGCTGTCATAATGTATGTATGTACTAGTACATTGTGTCCTCAACCAGCTGTCATAATGTATGTATGTACTAGTACATTGTGTCCTCACCCATCTGTCATAATGTATGTATGTACTTGTACATTGTGTCCTCACCCAGCTGTCATGATGTATGTATGTACTTGTACATTGTGTCCTCACCCAGCTGTCATGATGTATACATGTACTTGTACATTGTGTCCTCACCCAGCTGTAATAATGTATGTATGTACTAGTACATTGTGTCCTCACCCAGCTGTCATGATGTATACATGTACTTGTACATTGTGTCCTCAACCAGCTGTCATAATGTATGTATGTATGTACTAGTACATTGTGTCCTCAACCAGCTGTCATAATGTATGTATTTATACATGTACTTGTACATTGTGTCCTCACCCAGCTGTCATAACGTATGTATTTATACATGTACTTGTACATTGTGTCCTCAACCAGCTGTCATAATGTATGTATGTACTAGTACATTGTGTCCTCAACCAGCTGTCATAATGTATGTATGTACTTGTACATTGTGTCCTCAGCCAGCTGTCATAATGTATGTATTTATACATGTACTTGTACATTGTGTCCTCACCCAGCTATCACCATGTATGTATTTATACATGTACTAGTACATTGTGTCCTCACCCAGCTGTCATAATGCATGTATTTATACATGTACTTGTACATTGTGTCCTCACCCAGCTGTCATAACGTATGTATTTATACATGTACTTGTACATTGTGTCCTCAACCAGCTGTCATAATGTATGTATGTACTTGTACATTGTGTCCTCACCCAGCTGTCATAATGTATGTATGTACTTGTACATTGTGTCCTTACCCAGCTGTCATAATGTATATATGTACTTGTACATTGTGTCCTCACCATTTGTCATAATGTATACATGTACTTGTACATTGTGTCCTCACCCAGCTGTCATAATGTATATATGTACTTGTACATTGTGTCCTCACCCAGCTGTCATAATGTATACATGTACTTGTACATTGTGTCCTCACCCAGCTGTCATAATGTATACATGTACTTGTACATTGTGTCCTCACCCAGCTGTCATAATGTATACATGTACTTGTACATTGTGTCCTCACCCAGCTGTCATAATGTATGTATGTACTTGTACATTGTGTCCTCACCCAGCTGTCATAATGTATACATGTACATTGTGTCCTCACCCAGCTGTCATAATGTATGTATGTACTTGTACATTGTGTCCTCACCCAGCTGTCATAATGTATATATGTACTTGTACATTGTGTCCTCACCCAGCTGTCATAATGTATACATGTACATTGTGTCCTCACCCAGCTGTCATAATGTATGTATGTACTTGTACATTGTGTCCTCACCAAGCTGTCATAATGTATGTATGTACTAGTACATTGTGTCCTCACCCAGCTGTCATAATGTATGTATGTACTTGTACATTGTGTCCTCACCCAGCTGTCATAATGTATGTATGTACTTGTACATTGTGTCCTCACCCAGCTGTCATAATGTATGTATGTACTTGTACATTGTGTCCTCACCAAGCTGTCATAATGTATGTATGTACTAGTACATTGTGTCCTCACCCAGCTGTCATAATGTATGTATGTACTTGTACATTGTGTCCTCACCCAGCTGTCATAATGTATACATGTACTTGTACATTGTGTCCTCACCCAGCTGTCATAATGTATGTATGTACTTGTACATTGTGTCCTCACCCAGCTGTCATAATGTATGTATGTACTTGTACATTGTGTCCTCACCCAGCTGTCATAATGTATATATGTACTTGTACATTGTGTCCTCACCCAGCTGTCATAATGTATGTATGTACTAGTACATTGTGTCCTCACCCAGCTGTCATAATGTATGTATGTACTTGTACATTGTGTCCTCAACCAGCTGTCATAATGTATGTATGTACTTGTACATCGTGTCCTCACCCAGCTGTCATAATGTATGTATGTACTTGTACATTGTGTCCTCACCCAGCTGTCATAATGTATGTATGTACTTGTACATTGTGTCCTCACCCAGCTGTCATAATGTATGTATGTACTTGTACATTGTGTCCTCACCCAGCTGTCATAATGTATGTATGTACTTGTACATCGTGTCCTCACCCAGCTGTCATAATGTATGTATGTACTTGTACATCGTGTCCTCACCCAGCTGTCATAATGTATGTATGTACTTGTACATTGTGTCCTCACCCAGCTGTCATAATGTATATATGTACTAGTACATTGTGTCCTCACCCAGCTGTCATAATGTATGTATGTACTTGTACATTGTGTCCTCAACCAGCTGTCATAATGTATGTATGTACTAGTACATTGTGTCCTCACCCAGCTGTCATAATGTATACATGTACTTGTACATTGTGTCCTCACCCAGCTGTAATAATGTATACATGTACTTGTACATTGTGTCCTCACCCAGCTGTAATAATGTATACATGTACTTGTACATTGTGTCCTCACCCAGCTGTCATAATGTATACATGTACTTGTACATTGTGTCCTCACCCAGCTGTCATAATGTATACATGTACTTGTACATTGTGTCCTCACCCAGCTGTCATAATGTATGTATGTACTAGTACATTGTGTCCTCACCCAGCTGTCATAATGTATGTATTTATACATGTACTTGTACATTGTGTCCTCAACCAGTTGTCATAATGTATGTATGTACTAGTACATTGTGTCCTCACCCAGCTGTCATAATGTATGTATGTACTTGTACATTGTGTCCTCAACCAGCTGTCATAATGTATGTATGTACTTGTACATCGTGTCCTCACCCAGCTGTCATAATGTATGTATGTACTTGTACATTGTGTCCTCACCCAGCTGTCATAATGTATATATGTACTTGTACATTGTGTCCTCACCCAGCTGTCATAATGTATGTATGTACTAGTACATTGTGTCCTCACCCAGCTGTCATAATGTATGTATGTACTTGTACATTGTGTCCTCAACCAGCTGTCATAATGTATGTATGTACTAGTACATTGTGTCCTCACCCAGCTGTCATAATGTATACATGTACTTGTACATTGTGTCCTCACCCAGCTGTAATAATGTATACATGTACTTGTACATTGTGTCCTCACCCAGCTGTAATAATGTATACATGTACTTGTACATTGTGTCCTCACCCAGCTGTCATAATGTATACATGTACTTGTACATTGTGTCCTCACCCAGCTGTCATAATGTATACATGTACTTGTACATTGTGTCCTCACCCAGCTGTCATAATGTATGTATGTACTAGTACATTGTGTCCTCACCCAGCTGTCATAATGTATGTATGTACTTGTACATTGTGTCCTCAGCCAGCTGTCATAATGTATGTATGTACTTGTACATTGTGTCCTCAACCAGCTGTCATAATGTATGTATGTACTAGTACATTGTGTCCTCACCCAGCTGTCATAATGTATACATGTACTTGTACATTGTGTCCTCACCCAGCTGTCATAATGTATGTATGTACTTGTACATTGTGTCCTCAGCCAGCTGTCATAATGTATGTATGTACTTGTACATTGTGTCCTCACCCAGCTGTCATAATGTATGTATGTACTAGTACATTGTGTCCTCAACCAGCTGTCATAATGTATGTATGTACTAGTACATTGTGTCCTCACCCAGCTGTCATAATGTATGTATGTACTTGTACATTGTGTCCTCACCCAGCTGTCATAATGTATGTATGTACTAGTACATTGTGTCCTCAACCAGCTGTCATGATGTATAAATGTACTTGTACATTGTGTCCTCACCCAGCTGTCATGATGTATAAATGTACTTGTACATTGTGTCCTCACCCAGCTGTCATAATGTATGTATGTACTTGTACATTGTGTCCTCACCCAGCTGTCATAATGTATGTATGTACTAGTACATTGTGTCCTCAACCAGCTGTCATAATGTATGTATGTACTAGTACATTGTGTCCTCACCCAGCTGTCATGATGTATAAATGTACTTGTACATTGTGTCCTCACCCAGCTGTCATAATGTATGTATGTACTAGTACATTGTGTCCTCACCCAGCTGTCATGATGTATAAATGTACTTGTACATTGTGTCCTCACCCAGCTGTCATAATGTATGTATGTACTTGTACATTTTGTCCTCACTCAGCTGTCATAATGTATGTATGTACTAGTACATTGTGTCCTCAACCAGCTGTCATAATGTATGTATGTACTAGTACATTGTGTCCTCACCCAGCTGTCATGATGTATAAATGTACTTGTACATTGTGTCCTCACCCAGCTGTCATGATGTATAAATGTACTTGTACATTGTGTCCTCACCCAGCTGTCATAATGTATGTATGTACTTGTACATTGTGTCCTCACCCAGCTGTCATAATGTATACATGTACTTGTACATTGTGTCCTCACCCAGCTGTCATAATGTATAAATGTACTTGTACATTGTGTCCTCACCAAGCTGTCATAATGTATGTATGTACTAGTACATTGTGTCCTCAACCAGCTGTCATAATGTATGTATGTATGTACTAGTACATTGTGTCCTCAACCAGCTGTCATAATGTATGTATGTACTTGTACATTGTGTCCTCAGCCAGCTGTCATAATGTATGTACTAGTACATTGTGTCCTCAACCAGCTGTCATAATGTATGTACTAGTACATTGTGTCCTCAACCAGCTGTCATAATGTATGTATGTACTTGTACATTGTGTCCTCACCCAGCTGTCATGATGTATAAATGTACTTGTACA
Organism: Electrona antarctica; assembly: GCF_951216825.1. NCBI lineage: Eukaryota > Metazoa > Chordata > Actinopteri > Myctophiformes > Myctophidae > Electrona > Electrona antarctica. The sequence continues at coordinate 78,454 of NW_027637405.1, read as the reverse complement.
TTGTGTCCTCACCCAGCTGTCATAATGTATGTATGTACTTGTACATCGTGTCCTCACCCAGCTGTCATAATGTATGTATGTACTTGTACATTGTGTCCTCACCCAGCTGTCATAATGTATGTATGTACTTGTACATTGTGTCCTCACCCAGCTGTCATAATGTATGTATGTACTTGTACATCGTGTCCTCACCCAGCTGTCATAATGTATGTATGTACTTGTACATTGTGTCCTCACCCAGCTGTCATAATGTATATATGTACTTGTACATTGTGTCCTCACCCAGCTGTCATAATGTATGTATGTACTAGTACATTGTGTCCTCACCCAGCTGTCATAATGTATGTATGTACTTGTACATTGTGTCCTCAACCAGCTGTCATAATGTATGTATGTACTAGTACATTGTGTCCTCACCCAGCTGTCATAATGTATACATGTACTTGTACATTGTGTCCTCACCCAGCTGTAATAATGTATACATGTACTTGTACATTGTGTCCTCACCCAGCTGTAATAATGTATACATGTACTTGTACATTGTGTCCTCACCCAGCTGTCATAATGTATACATGTACTTGTACATTGTGTCCTCACCCAGCTGTCATAATGTATACATGTACTTGTACATTGTGTCCTCACCCAGCTGTCATAATGTATGTATGTACTAGTACATTGTGTCCTCACCCAGCTGTCATAATGTATGTATGTACTTGTACATTGTGTCCTCAACCAGCTGTCATAATGTATGTATGTACTAGTACATTGTGTCCTCACCCAGCTGTCATAATGTATACATGTACTTGTACATTGTGTCCTCACCCAGCTGTCATAATGTATGTATGTACTTGTACATTGTGTCCTCAGCCAGCTGTCATAATGTATGTATGTACTTGTACATTGTGTCCTCACCCAGCTGTCATAATGTATGTATGTACTTGTACATTGTGTCCTCACCCAGCTGTCATAATGTATGTATGTACTAGTACATTGTGTCCTCAACCAGCTGTCATAATGTATGTATGTACTAGTACATTGTGTCCTCACCCAGCTGTCATAATGTATGTATGTACTAGTACATTGTGTCCTCACCCAGCTGTCATAATGTATGTATGTACTTGTACATTGTGTCCTCACCCAGCTGTCATAATGTATGTATGTACTTGTACATTGTGTCCTCACCCAGCTGTCATGATGTATGTATGTACTAGTACATTGTGTCCTCACCCAGCTGTCATAATGTATGTATGTACTTGTACATTGTGTCCTCACCCAGCTGTCATAATGTATGTATGTACTTGTACATTGTGTCCTCACCCAGCTGTCATAATGTATGTATGTACTAGTACATTGTGTCCTCACCCAGCTGTCATAATGTATGTATGTACTTGTACATTGTGTCCTCACCCAGCTGTCATAATGTATGTATGTACTTGTACATTGTGTCCTCACCCAGCTGTCATAATGTATGTATGTACTAGTACATTGTGTCCTCACCCAGCTGTCATAATGTATGTATGTACTTGTACATTGTGTCCTCACCCAGCTGTCATGATGTATAAATGTACTTGTACATTGTGTCCTCACCCAGCTGTCATAATGTATGTATGTACTTGTACATTGTGTCCTCACCCAGCTGTCATAATGTATGTATGTACTAGTACATTGTGTCCTCAACCAGCTGTCATGATGTATAAATGTACTTGTACATTGTGTCCTCACCCAGCTGTCATGATGTATAAATGTACTTGTACATTGTGTCCTCACCCAGCTGTCATAATGTATGTATGTACTTGTACATTGTGTCCTCACCCAGCTGTCATAATGTATGTATGTACTAGTACATTGTGTCCTCAACCAGCTGTCATAATGTATGTATGTACTAGTACATTGTGTCCTCACCCAGCTGTCATGATGTATAAATGTACTTGTACATTGTGTCCTCACCCAGCTGTCATAATGTATGTATGTACTAGTACATTGTGTCCTCACCCAGCTGTCATGATGTATAAATGTACTTGTACATTGTGTCCTCACCCAGCTGTCATAATGTATGTATGTACTTGTACATTTTGTCCTCACTCAGCTGTCATAATGTATGTATGTACTAGTACATTGTGTCCTCAACCAGCTGTCATAATGTATGTATGTACTAGTACATTGTGTCCTCACCCAGCTGTCATGATGTATAAATGTACTTGTACATTGTGTCCTCACCCAGCTGTCATGATGTATAAATGTACTTGTACATTGTGTCCTCACCCAGCTGTCATAATGTATGTATGTACTTGTACATTGTGTCCTCACCCAGCTGTCATAATGTATACATGTACTTGTACATTGTGTCCTCACCCAGCTGTCATAATGTATAAATGTACTTGTACATTGTGTCCTCACCAAGCTGTCATAATGTATGTATGTACTAGTACATTGTGTCCTCAACCAGCTGTCATAATGTATGTATGTATGTACTAGTACATTGTGTCCTCAACCAGCTGTCATAATGTATGTATGTACTTGTACATTGTGTCCTCAGCCAGCTGTCATAATGTATGTACTAGTACATTGTGTCCTCAACCAGCTGTCATAATGTATGTACTAGTACATTGTGTCCTCAACCAGCTGTCATAATGTATGTATGTACTTGTACATTGTGTCCTCACCCAGCTGTCATAATGTATGTATGTACTTGTACATTGTGTCCTCACCCAGCTGTCATAATGTATGTATGTACTAGTACATTGTGTCCTCAACCAGCTGTCATAATGTATGTATGTACTTGTACATTGTGTCCTCAGCCAGCTGTCATAATGTATGTATGTACTTGTACATTGTGTCCTCAGCCAGCTGTCATAATGTATACATGTACTTGTACATTGTGTCCTCACCCAGCTGTCATAATGTATACATGTACTTGTACATTGTGTCCTCACCCAGCTGTCATAATGTATACATGTACTTGTACATTGTGTCCTCACCCAGCTGTCATAATGTATACATGTACTTGTACATTGTCCTCACCCAGCTGTCATAATGTATACATGTACTTGTACATTGTGTCCTCACCCAGCTGTCATAATGTATGTATGTACTTGTACATTGTCCTCACCCAGCTGTCATAATGTGTGTATGTACTTGTACATTGTGTCCTCACCATTTGTCATAATGTATACATGTACTTGTACATTGTGTCCTCACCCAGCTGTCATAATGTATGTATGTACTTGTACATTGTGTCCTCACCCAGCTGTCATAATGTATGTATGTACTTGTACATTGTGTCCTCACCCAGCTGTCATAATGTATAAATGTACTTGTACATTGTGTCCTCACCCAGCTGTCATAATGTATAAATGTACTTGTACATTGTGTCCTCACCCAGCTGTCATAATGTATACATGTACTTGTACATTGTGTCCTCACCCAGCTGTCATAATGTATGTATGTACTTGTACATTGTGTCCTCAACCAGCTGTCATAATGTATGTATGTACTTGTACATTGTGTCCTTACCCAGCTGTCTTAATGTATACATGTACTTGTACATTGTGTCCTCACCCAGCTGTCATATTGTATGTATGTACTAGTACATTGTGTCCTCAACCAGCTGTCATAATGTATGTATGTACTAGTACATTGTGTCCTCAACCAGCTGTCATAATGTATGTATGTACTTGTACATTGTGTCCTCACCCAGCTGTCATATTGTATGTATGTACTAGTACATTGTGTCCTCAACCAGCTGTCATAATGTATGTATGTACTAGTACATTGTGTCCTCACCCAGCTGTCATAATGTATACATGTACTTGTACATTGTGTCCTCACCCAGCTGTCATAATGTATACATGTACTTGTACATTGTGTCCTCACCCAGCTGTCATAATGTATGTATGTACTTGTACATTGTGTCCTCAACCAGCTGTCATAATGTATGTATGTACTTGTACATTGTGTCCTCAACCAGCTGTCATAATGTATGTATGTACTAGTACATTGTGTCCTCAACCAGCTGTCATAATGTATGTATGTACTAGTACATTGTGTCCTCACCCAGCTGTCATAATGTATGTATGTACTTGTACATTGTGTCCTCACCCAGCTGTCATAATGTATACATGTACTTGTACATTGTGTCCTCACCCATCTGTCATAATGTATGTATGTACTTGTACATTGTGTCCTCACCCAGCTGTCATAATGTATACATGTACTTGTACATTGTGTCCTCACCCATCTGTCATAATGTATGTATGTACTTGTACATTGTGTCCTCACAAAGCTGTCATGATGTATAAATGTACTTGTACATTGTGTCCTCACCCAGCTGTCATAATGTATGTATGTACTTGTACATTGTGTCCTTACCCAGCTGTCATAATGTATATATGTACTTGTACATTGTGTCCTCACCATTTGTCATAATGTATACATGTACTTGTACATTGTGTCCTCACCCAGCTGTCATAATGTATATATGTACTTGTACATTGTGTCCTCACCCAGCTGTCATAATGTATACATGTACTTGTACATTGTGTCCTCACCCAGCTGTCATAATGTATACATGTACTTGTACATTGTGTCCTCACCCAGCTGTCATAATGTATACATGTACTTGTACATTGTGTCCTCACCCAGCTGTCATAATGTATGTATGTACTTGTACATTGTGTCCTCACCCAGCTGTCATAATGTATACATGTACATTGTGTCCTCACCGAGCTGTCATAATGTATGTATGTACTTGTACATTGTGTCCTCACCCAGCTGTCATAATGTATATATGTACTTGTACATTGTGTCCTCACCCAGCTGTCATAATGTATACATGTACATTGTGTCCTCACCCAGCTGTCATAATGTATGTATGTACTTGTACATTGTGTCCTCACCAAGCTGTCATAATGTATGTATGTACTAGTACATTGTGTCCTCACCCAGCTGTCATAATGTATGTATGTACTTGTACATTGTGTCCTCACCCAGCTGTCATAATGTATGTATGTACTTGTACATTGTGTCCTCACCCAGCTGTCATAATGTATGTATGTACTTGTACATTGTGTCCTCACCAAGCTGTCATAATGTATGTATGTACTAGTACATTGTGTCCTCACCCAGCTGTCATAATGTATGTATGTACTTGTACATTGTGTCCTCACCCAGCTGTCATAATGTATACATGTACTTGTACATTGTGTCCTCACCCAGCTGTCATAATGTATGTATGTACTTGTACATTGTGTCCTCACCCAGCTGTCATAATGTATGTATGTACTTGTACATTGTGTCCTCACCCAGCTGTCATAATGTATATATGTACTTGTACATTGTGTCCTCACCCAGCTGTCATAATGTATGTATGTACTAGTACATTGTGTCCTCACCCAGCTGTCATAATGTATGTATGTACTTGTACATTGTGTCCTCAACCAGCTGTCATAATGTATGTATGTACTTGTACATCGTGTCCTCACCCAGCTGTCATAATGTATGTATGTACTTGTACATTGTGTCCTCACCCAGCTGTCATAATGTATGTATGTACTTGTACATTGTGTCCTCACCCAGCTGTCATAATGTATGTATGTACTTGTACATTGTGTCCTCACCCAGCTGTCATAATGTATGTATGTACTTGTACATCGTGTCCTCACCCAGCTGTCATAATGTATGTATGTACTTGTACATCGTGTCCTCACCCAGCTGTCATAATGTATGTATGTACTTGTACATTGTGTCCTCACCCAGCTGTCATAATGTATATATGTACTTGTACATTGTGTCCTCACCCAGCTGTCATAATGTATGTATGTACTAGTACATTGTGTCCTCACCCAGCTGTCATAATGTATGTATGTACTTGTACATTGTGTCCTCAACCAGCTGTCATAATGTATGTATGTACTAGTACATTGTGTCCTCACCCAGCTGTCATAATGTATACATGTACTTGTACATTGTGTCCTCACCCAGCTGTAATAATGTATACATGTACTTGTACATTGTGTCCTCACCCAGCTGTAATAATGTATACATGTACTTGTACATTGTGTCCTCACCCAGCTGTCATAATGTATACATGTACTTGTACATTGTGTCCTCACCCAGCTGTCATAATGTATACATGTACTTGTACATTGTGTCCTCACCCAGCTGTCATAATGTATGTATGTACTAGTACATTGTGTCCTCACCCAGCTGTCATAATGTAAGTATGTACTTGTACATTGTGTCCTCACCCAGCTGTCATAATGTATGTATTTATACATGTACTTGTACATTGTGTCCTCAACCAGTTGTCATAATGTATGTATGTACTAGTACATTGTGTCCTCACCCAGCTGTCATAATGTATGTATGTACTTGTACATTGTGTCCTCAACCAGCTGTCATAATGTATGTATGTACTTGTACATCGTGTCCTCACCCAGCTGTCATAATGTATGTATGTACTTGTACATTGTGTCCTCACCCAGCTGTCATAATGTATGTATGTACTTGTACATTGTGTCCTCACCCAGCTGTCATAATGTATGTATGTACTTGTACATCGTGTCCTCACCCAGCTGTCATAATGTATGTACGTACTTGTACATCGTGTCCTCACCCAGCTGTCATAATGTATGTATGTACTTGTACATTGTGTCCTCACCCAGCTGTCATAATGTATATATGTACTTGTACATTGTGTCCTCACCCAGCTGTCATAATGTATGTATGTACTAGTACATTGTGTCCTCACCCAGCTGTCATAATGTATGTATGTACTTGTACATTGTGTCCTCAACCAGCTGTCATAATGTATGTATGTACTAGTACATTGTGTCCTCACCCAGCTGTCATAATGTATACATGTACTTGTACATTGTGTCCTCACCCAGCTGTAATAATGTATACATGTACTTGTACATTGTGTCCTCACCCAGCTGTAATAATGTATACATGTACTTGTACATTGTGTCCTCACCCAGCTGTCATAATGTATACATGTACTTGTACATTGTGTCCTCACCCAGCTGTCATAATGTATACATGTACTTGTACATTGTGTCCTCACCCAGCTGTCATAATGTATGTATGTACTAGTACATTGTGTCCTCACCCAGCTGTCATAATGTATGTATGTACTTGTACATTGTGTCCTCAACCAGCTGTCATAATGTATGTATGTACTAGTACATTGTGTCCTCACCCAGCTGTCATAATGTATACATGTACTTGTACATTGTGTCCTCACCCAGCTGTCATAATGTATGTATGTACTTGTACATTGTGTCCTCAGCCAGCTGTCATAATGTATGTATGTACTTGTACATTGTGTCCTCACCCAGCTGTCATAATGTATGTATGTACTTGTACATTGTGTCCTCACCCAGCTGTCATAATGTATGTATGTACTAGTACATTGTGTCCTCAACCAGCTGTCATAATGTATGTATGTACTAGTACATTGTGTCCTCACCCAGCTGTCATAATGTATGTATGTACTAGTACATTGTGTCCTCACCCAGCTGTCATAATGTATGTATGTACTTGTACATTGTGTCCTCACCCAGCTGTCATAATGTATGTATGTACTTGTACATTGTGTCCTCACCCAGCTGTCATAATGTATGTATGTACTAGTACATTGTGTCCTCACCCAGCTGTCATAATGTATGTATGTACTTGTACATTGTGTCCTCACCCAGCTGTCATAATGTATGTATGTACTTGTACATTGTGTCCTCACCCAGCTGTCATAATGTATGTATGTACTAGTACATTGTGTCCTCACCCAGCTGTCATAATGTATGTATGTACTTGTACATTGTGTCCTCACCCAGCTGTCATGATGTATAAATGTACTTGTACATTGTGTCCTCACCCAGCTGTCATAATGTATGTATGTACTTGTACATTGTTTCCTCACCCAGCTGTCATAATGTATGTATGTACTAGTACATTGTGTCCTCACCCAGCTGTCATGATGTATAAATGTACTTGTACATTGTGTCCTCACCCAGCTGTCATAATGTATGTATGTACTTGTACATTGTGTCCTCACCCATCTGTCATAATGTATGTATGTACTAGTACATTGTGTCCTCAACCAGCTGTCATAATGTATACATGTACTTGTACATTGTGTCCTCACCCATCTGTCATAATGTATGTATGTACTTGTACATTGTGTCCTCAACCAGCTGTCATAATGTATGTATGTACTTGTACATTGTGTCCTCACCCAGCTGTCATAATGTATGTATGTACTTGTACATTGTGTCCTCAACCAGCTGTTATAATGTATGTATGTACTAGTACATTGTGTCCTCAACCAGCTGTCATAATGTATGTATGTACTAGTACATTGTGTCCTCACCCATCTGTCATAATGTATGTATGTACTTGTACATTGTGTCCTCACCCAGCTGTCATGATGTATACATGTACTTGTACATTGTGTCCTCACCCAGCTGTCATAATGTATACATGTACATTGTGTCCTCACCCAGCTGTCATAATGTATGTATGTACTTGTACATTGTGTCCTCACCAAGCTGTCATAATGTATGTATGTACTAGTACATTGTGTCCTCACCCAGCTGTCATAATGTATGTATGTACTTGTACATTGTGTCCTCACCCAGCTGTCATAATGTATGTATGTACTTGTACATTGTGTCCTCACCCAGCTGTCATAATGTATGTATGTACTTGTACATTGTGTCCTCACCAAGCTGTCATAATGTATGTATGTACTAGTACATTGTGTCCTCACCCAGCTGTCATAATGTATGTATGTACTTGTACATTGTGTCCTCACCCAGCTGTCATAATGTATACATGTACTTGTACATTGTGTCCTCACCCAGCTGTCATAATGTATGTATGTACTTGTACATTGTGTCCTCACCCAGCTGTCATAATGTATGTATGTACTTGTACATTGTGTCCTCACCCAGCTGTCATAATGTATATATGTACTTGTACATTGTGTCCTCACCCAGCTGTCATAATGTATGTATGTACTAGTACATTGTGTCCTCACCCAGCTGTCATAATGTATGTATGTACTTGTACATTGTGTCCTCAACCAGCTGTCATAATGTATGTATGTACTTGTACATCGTGTCCTCACCCAGCTGTCATAATGTATGTATGTACTTGTACATTGTGTCCTCACCCAGCTGTCATAATGTATGTATGTACTTGTACATTGTGTCCTCACCCAGCTGTCATAATGTATGTATGTACTTGTACATTGTGTCCTCACCCAGCTGTCATAATGTATGTATGTACTTGTACATCGTGTCCTCACCCAGCTGTCATAATGTATGTATGTACTTGTACATCGTGTCCTCACCCAGCTGTCATAATGTATGTATGTACTTGTACATTGTGTCCTCACCCAGCTGTCATAATGTATATATGTACTTGTACATTGTGTCCTCACCCAGCTGTCATAATGTATGTATGTACTAGTACATTGTGTCCTCACCCAGCTGTCATAATGTATGTATGTACTTGTACATTGTGTCCTCAACCAGCTGTCATAATGTATGTATGTACTAGTACATTGTGTCCTCACCCAGCTGTCATAATGTATACATGTACTTGTACATTGTGTCCTCACCCAGCTGTAATAATGTATACATGTACTTGTACATTGTGTCCTCACCCAGCTGTAATAATGTATACATGTACTTGTACATTGTGTCCTCACCCAGCTGTCATAATGTATACATGTACTTGTACATTGTGTCCTCACCCAGCTGTCATAATGTATACATGTACTTGTACATTGTGTCCTCACCCAGCTGTCATAATGTATGTATGTACTAGTACATTGTGTCCTCACCCAGCTGTCATAATGTAAGTATGTACTTGTACATTGTGTCCTCACCCAGCTGTCATAATGTATGTATTTATACATGTACTTGTACATTGTGTCCTCAACCAGTTGTCATAATGTATGTATGTACTAGTACATTGTGTCCTCACCCAGCTGTCATAATGTATGTATGTACTTGTACATTGTGTCCTCAACCAGCTGTCATAATGTATGTATGTACTTGTACATCGTGTCCTCACCCAGCTGTCATAATGTATGTATGTACTTGTACATTGTGTCCTCACCCAGCTGTCATAATGTATGTATGTACTTGTACATTGTGTCCTCACCCAGCTGTCATAATGTATGTATGTACTTGTACATCGTGTCCTCACCCAGCTGTCATAATGTATGTATGTACTTGTACATTGTGTCCTCACCCAGCTGTCATAATGTATATATGTACTTGTACATTGTGTCCTCACCCAGCTGTCATAATGTATGTATGTACTAGTACATTGTGTCCTCACCCAGCTGTCATAATGTATGTATGTACTTGTACATTGTGTCCTCAACCAGCTGTCATAATGTATGTATGTACTAGTACATTGTGTCCTCACCCAGCTGTCATAATGTATACATGTACTTGTACATTGTGTCCTCACCCAGCTGTAATAATGTATACATGTACTTGTACATTGTGTCCTCACCCAGCTGTAATAATGTATACATGTACTTGTACATTGTGTCCTCACCCAGCTGTCATAATGTATACATGTACTTGTACATTGTGTCCTCACCCAGCTGTCATAATGTATACATGTACTTGTACATTGTGTCCTCACCCAGCTGTCATAATGTATGTATGTACTAGTACATTGTGTCCTCACCCAGCTGTCATAATGTATGTATGTACTTGTACATTGTGTCCTCAACCAGCTGTCATAATGTATGTATGTACTAGTACATTGTGTCCTCACCCAGCTGTCATAATGTATACATGTACTTGTACATTGTGTCCTCACCCAGCTGTCATAATGTATGTATGTACTTGTACATTGTGTCCTCAGCCAGCTGTCATAATGTATGTATGTACTTGTACATTGTGTCCTCACCCAGCTGTCATAATGTATGTATGTACTTGTACATTGTGTCCTCACCCAGCTGTCATAATGTATGTATGTACTAGTACATTGTGTCCTCAACCAGCTGTCATAATGTATGTATGTACTAGTACATTGTGTCCTCACCCAGCTGTCATAATGTATGTATGTACTAGTACATTGTGTCCTCACCCAGCTGTCATAATGTATGTATGTACTTGTACATTGTGTCCTCACCCAGCTGTCATAATGTATGTATGTACTTGTACATTGTGTCCTCACCCAGCTGTCATGATGTATGTATGTACTAGTACATTGTGTCCTCACCCAGCTGTCATAATGTATGTATGTACTTGTACATTGTGTCCTCACCCAGCTGTCATAATGTATGTATGTACTTGTACATTGTGTCCTCACCCAGCTGTCATAATGTATGTATGTACTAGTACATTGTGTCCTCACCCAGCTGTCATAATGTATGTATGTACTTGTACATTGTGTCCTCACCCAGCTGTCATAATGTATGTATGTACTTGTACATTGTGTCCTCACCCAGCTGTCATAATGTATGTATGTACTAGTACATTGTGTCCTCACCCAGCTGTCATAATGTATGTATGTACTTGTACATTGTGTCCTCACCCAGCTGTCATGATGTATAAATGTACTTGTACATTGTGTCCTCACCCAGCTGTCATAATGTATGTATGTACTTGTACATTGTGTCCTCACCCAGCTGTCATAATGTATGTATGTACTAGTACATTGTGTCCTCAACCAGCTGTCATGATGTATAAATGTACTTGTACATTGTGTCCTCACCCAGCTGTCATGATGTATAAATGTACTTGTACATTGTGTCCTCACCCAGCTGTAATAATGTATGTATGTACTTGTACATTGTGTCCTCACCCAGCTGTCATAATGTATGTATGTACTTGTACATTGTGTCCTCACCCAGCTGTAATAATGTATGTATGTATGTATGTACTTGTACATTGTGTCCTCACCCAGCTGTAATAATGTATGTATGTACTTGTACATTGTGTCCTCACCCAGCTGTCATAATGTATGTATGTACTTGTACATTGTGTCCTCACCCAGCTGTAATAATGTATGTATGTACTTGTACATTGTGTCCTCACCCAGCTGTCATAATGTATGTATGTACTAGTACATTGTGTCCTCAACCAGCTGTCATAATGTATGTATGTACTTGTACATTGTGTCCTTACCCAGCTGTCTTAATGTATACATGTACTTGTACATTGTGTCCTCACCCAGCTGTCATATTGTATGTATGTACTAGTACATTGTGTCCTCAACCAGCTGTCATAATGTATGTATGTACTAGTACATTGTGTCCTCACCCAGCTGTCATAATGTATACATGTACTTGTACATTGTGTCCTCACCCAGCTGTTATAATGTATACATGTACTTGTACATTGTGTCCTCACCCAGCTGTCATAATGTATGTATGTACTTGTACATTGTGTCCTCAACCAGCTGTCATAATGTATGTATGTACTTGTACATTGTGTCCTCAACCAGCTGTCATAATGTATGTATGTACTAGTACATTGTGTCCTCAACCAGCTGTCATAATGTATGTATGTACTAGTACATTGTGTCCTCACCCAGCTGTCATAATGTATGTATGTACTTGTACATTGTGTCCTCACCCAGCTGTCATAATGTATACATGTACTTGTACATTGTGTCCTCACCCATCTGTCATAATGTATGTATGTACTTGTACATTGTGTCCTCACCCAGCTGTCATAATGTATACATGTACTTGTACATTGTGTCCTCACCCATCTGTCATAATGTATGTATGTACTTGTACATTGTGTCCTCAACCAGCTGTCATAATGTATGTATGTACTTGTACATTGTGTCCTCACCCAGCTGTCATAATGTATGTATGTACTTGTACATTGTGTCCTCAACCAGCTGTTATAATGTATGTATGTACTAGTACATTGTGTCCTCAACCAGCTGTCATAATGTATGTATGTACTAGTACATTGTGTCCTCACCCATCTGTCATAATGTATGTATGTACTTGTACATTGTGTCCTCACCCAGCTGTCATGATGTATACATGTACTTGTACATTGTGTCCTCACCCAGCTGTAATAATGTATGTATGTACTAGTACATTGTGTCCTCACCCAGCTGTCATGATGTATACATGTACTTGTACATTGTGTCCTCAACCAGCTGTCATAATGTATACATGTACTTGTACATTGTGTCCTCACCCAGCTGTCATAATGTATGTATGTACTAGTACATTGTGTCCTCACCCAGCTGTAATAATGTATGTATGTACTTGTACATTGTGTCCTCACCCAGCTGTCATAATGTATGTATGTACTAGTACATTGTGTCCTCAACCAGCTGTCATAATGTATGTATGTATGTACTAGTACATTGTGTCCTCAACCAGCTGTCATAACGTATGTATTTATACATGTACTTGTACATTGTGTCCTCACCCAGCTGTAATAATGTATGTATGTACTTGTACATTGTGTCCTCACCCAGCTGTAATAATGTATGTATGTATGTACTTGTACATTGTGTCCTCACCCAGCTGTAATAATGCATGTATGTACTTGTACATTGTGTCCTCACCCAGCTGTCATAATGTATGTATGTACTTGTACATTGTGTCCTCACCCAGCTGTAATAATGTATGTATGTACTTGTACATTGTGTCCTCACCCAGCTGTCATAATGTATGTATGTACTAGTACATTGTGTCCTCAACCAGCTGTCATAATGTATACATGTACTTGTACATTGTGTCCTCACCCAGCTGTAATAATGTATGTATGTACTTGTACATTGTGTCCTCACCCAGCTGTCATAATGTATGTATGTACTAGTACATTGTGTCCTCAACCAGCTGTCATAATGTATGTATGTATGTATGTACTAGTACATTGTGTCCTCAACCAGCTGTCATAATGTATGTATGTACTTGTACATTGTGTCCTCACCCAGCTGTCATAATGTATGTATGTACTAGTACATTGTGTCCTCAACCAGCTGTCATAATGTATGTATGTACTAGTACATTGTGTCCTCAGCCAGCTGTCATAATGTATGTATGTACTAGTACATTGTGTCCTCAACCAGCTGTCATAATGTATGTATGTACTAGTACATTGTGTCCTCACCCATCTGTCATAATGTATGTATGTACTTGTACATTGTGTCCTCACCCAGCTGTCATAATGTATGTATGTACTAGTACATTGTGTCCTCAACCAGCTGTCATAATGTATGTATGTACTAGTACATTGTGTCCTCACCCATCTGTCATAATGTATGTATGTACTTGTACATTGTGTCCTCACCCAGCTGTCATGATGTATGTATGTACTTGTACATTGTGTCCTCACCCAGCTGTCATGATGTATACATGTACTTGTACATTGTGTCCTCACCCAGCTGTAATAATGTATGTATGTACTAGTACATTGTGTCCTCACCCAGCTGTCATGATGTATACATGTACTTGTACATTGTGTCCTCAACCAGCTGTCATAATGTATGTATGTATGTACTAGTACATTGTGTCCTCAACCAGCTGTCATAATGTATGTATTTATACATGTACTTGTACATTGTGTCCTCACCCAGCTGTCATAACGTATGTATTTATACATGTACTTGTACATTGTGTCCTCAACCAGCTGTCATAATGTATGTATGTACTAGTACATTGTGTCCTCAACCAGCTGTCATAATGTATGTATGTACTTGTACATTGTGTCCTCAGCCAGCTGTCATAATGTATGTATTTATACATGTACTTGTACATTGTGTCCTCACCCAGCTATCACCATGTATGTATTTATACATGTACTAGTACATTGTGTCCTCACCCAGCTGTCATAATGCATGTATTTATACATGTACTTGTACATTGTGTCCTCACCCAGCTGTCATAACGTATGTATTTATACATGTACTTGTACATTGTGTCCTCAACCAGCTGTCATAATGTATGTATGTACTTGTACATTGTGTCCTCACCCAGCTGTCATAATGTATGTATGTACTTGTACATTGTGTCCTTACCCAGCTGTCATAATGTATATATGTACTTGTACATTGTGTCCTCACCATTTGTCATAATGTATACATGTACTTGTACATTGTGTCCTCACCCAGCTGTCATAATGTATACATGTACTTGTACATTGTGTCCTCACCCAGCTGTCATAATGTATACATGTACTTGTACATTGTGTCCTCACCCAGCTGTCATAATGTATGTATGTACTTGTACATTGTGTCCTCACCCAGCTGTCATAATGTATACATGTACATTGTGTCCTCACCCAGCTGTCATAATGTATGTATGTACTTGTACATTGTGTCCTCACCCAGCTGTCATAATGTATATATGTACTTGTACATTGTGTCCTCACCCAGCTGTCATAATGTATACATGTACATTGTGTCCTCACCCAGCTGTCATAATGTATGTATGTACTTGTACATTGTGTCCTCACCAAGCTGTCATAATGTATGTATGTACTAGTACATTGTGTCCTCACCCAGCTGTCATAATGTATGTATGTACTTGTACATTGTGTCCTCACCCAGCTGTCATAATGTATGTATGTACTTGTACATTGTGTCCTCACCCAGCTGTCATAATGTATGTATGTACTTGTACATTGTGTCCTCACCAAGCTGTCATAATGTATGTATGTACTAGTACATTGTGTCCTCACCCAGCTGTCATAATGTATGTATGTACTTGTACATTGTGTCCTCACCCAGCTGTCATAATGTATGTATGTACTTGTACATTGTGTCCTCACCCAGCTGTCATAATGTATATATGTACTTGTACATTGTGTCCTCACCCAGCTGTCATAATGTATGTATGTACTAGTACATTGTGTCCTCACCCAGCTGTCATAATGTATGTATGTACTTGTACATTGTGTCCTCAACCAGCTGTCATAATGTATGTATGTACTTGTACATCGTGTCCTCACCCAGCTGTCATAATGTATGTATGTACTTGTACATTGTGTCCTCACCCAGCTGTCATAATGTATGTATGTACTTGTACATTGTGTCCTCACCCAGCTGTCATAATGTATGTATGTACTTGTACATTGTGTCCTCACCCAGCTGTCATAATGTATGTATGTACTTGTACATCGTGTCCTCACCCAGCTGTCATAATGTATGTATGTACTTGTACATCGTGTCCTCACCCAGCTGTCATAATGTATGTATGTACTTGTACATTGTGTCCTCACCCAGCTGTCATAATGTATATATGTACTTGTACATTGTGTCCTCACCCAGCTGTCATAATGTATGTATGTACTAGTACATTGTGTCCTCACCCAGCTGTCATAATGTATGTATGTACTTGTACATTGTGTCCTCAACCAGCTGTCATAATGTATGTATGTACTAGTACATTGTGTCCTCACCCAGCTGTCATAATGTATACATGTACTTGTACATTGTGTCCTCACCCAGCTGTAATAATGTATACATGTACTTGTACATTGTGTCCTCACCCAGCTGTAATAATGTATACATGTACTTGTACATTGTGTCCTCACCCAGCTGTCATAATGTATACATGTACTTGTACATTGTGTCCTCACCCAGCTGTCATAATGTATACATGTACTTGTACATTGTGTCCTCACCCAGCTGTCATAATGTATGTATGTACTAGTACATTGTGTCCTCACCCAGCTGTCATAATGTAAGTATGTACTTGTACATTGTGTCCTCACCCAGCTGTCATAATGTATGTATTTATACATGTACTTGTACATTGTGTCCTCAACCAGTTGTCATAATGTATGTATGTACTAGTACATTGTGTCCTCACCCAGCTGTCATAATGTATGTATGTACTTGTACATTGTGTCCTCAACCAGCTGTCATAATGTATGTATGTACTTGTACATCGTGTCCTCACCCAGCTGTCATAATGTATGTATGTACTTGTACATTGTGTCCTCACCCAGCTGTCATAATGTATGTATGTACTTGTACATTGTGTCCTCACCCAGCTGTCATAATGTATGTATGTACTTGTACATCGTGTCCTCACCCAGCTGTCATAATGTATGTATGTACTTGTACATTGTGTCCTCACCCAGCTGTCATAATGTATATATGTACTTGTACATTGTGTCCTCACCCAGCTGTCATAATGTATGTATGTACTAGTACATTGTGTCCTCACCCAGCTGTCATAATGTATGTATGTACTTGTACATTGTGTCCTCAACCAGCTGTCATAATGTATGTATGTACTAGTACATTGTGTCCTCACCCAGCTGTCATAATGTATACATGTACTTGTACATTGTGTCCTCACCCAGCTGTAATAATGTATACATGTACTTGTACATTGTGTCCTCACCCAGCTGTAATAATGTATACATGTACTTGTACATTGTGTCCTCACCCAGCTGTCATAATGTATACATGTACTTGTACATTGTGTCCTCACCCAGCTGTCATAATGTATACATGTACTTGTACATTGTGTCCTCACCCAGCTGTCATAATGTATGTATGTACTAGTACATTGTGTCCTCACCCAGCTGTCATAATGTATGTATGTACTTGTACATTGTGTCCTCAACCAGCTGTCATAATGTATGTATGTACTAGTACATTGTGTCCTCACCCAGCTGTCATAATGTATACATGTACTTGTACATTGTGTCCTCACCCAGCTGTCATAATGTATGTATGTACTTGTACATTGTGTCCTCAGCCAGCTGTCATAATGTATGTATGTACTTGTACATTGTGTCCTCACCCAGCTGTCATAATGTATGTATGTACTTGTACATTGTGTCCTCACCCAGCTGTCATAATGTATGTATGTACTAGTACATTGTGTCCTCAACCAGCTGTCATAATGTATGTATGTACTAGTACATTGTGTCCTCACCCAGCTGTCATAATGTATGTATGTACTAGTACATTGTGTCCTCACCCAGCTGTCATAATGTATGTATGTACTTGTACATTGTGTCCTCACCCAGCTGTCATAATGTATGTATGTACTTGTACATTGTGTCCTCACCCAGCTGTCATGATGTATGTATGTACTAGTACATTGTGTCCTCACCCAGCTGTCATAATGTATGTATGTACTTGTACATTGTGTCCTCACCCAGCTGTCATAATGTATGTATGTACTTGTACATTGTGTCCTCACCCAGCTGTCATAATGTATGTATGTACTAGTACATTGTGTCCTCACCCAGCTGTCATAATGTATGTATGTACTTGTACATTGTGTCCTCACCCAGCTGTCATAATGTATGTATGTACTTGTACATTGTGTCCTCACCCAGCTGTCATAATGTATGTATGTACTAGTACATTGTGTCCTCACCCAGCTGTCATAATGTATGTATGTACTTGTACATTGTGTCCTCACCCAGCTGTCATGATGTATAAATGTACTTGTACATTGTGTCCTCACCCAGCTGTCATAATGTATGTATGTACTTGTACATTGTGTCCTCACCCAGCTGTCATAATGTATGTATGTACTAGTACATTGTGTCCTCAACCAGCTGTCATGATGTATAAATGTACTTGTACATTGTGTCCTCACCCAGCTGTCATGATGTATAAATGTACTTGTACATTGTGTCCTCACCCAGCTGTCATAATGTATGTATGTACTTGTACATTGTGTCCTCACCCAGCTGTCATAATGTATGTATGTACTAGTACATTGTGTCCTCAACCAGCTGTCATAATGTATGTATGTACTAGTACATTGTGTCCTCACCCAGCTGTCATGATGTATAAATGTACTTGTACATTGTGTCCTCACCCAGCTGTCATAATGTATGTATGTACTAGTACATTGTGTCCTCACCCAGCTGTCATGATGTATAAATGTACTTGTACATTGTGTCCTCACCCAGCTGTCATAATGTATGTATGTACTTGTACATTTTGTCCTCACTCAGCTGTCATAATGTATGTATGTACTAGTACATTGTGTCCTCAACCAGCTGTCATAATGTATGTATGTACTAGTACATTGTGTCCTCACCCAGCTGTCATGATGTATAAATGTACTTGTACATTGTGTCCTCACCCAGCTGTCATGATGTATAAATGTACTTGTACATTGTGTCCTCACCCAGCTGTCATAATGTATGTATGTACTTGTACATTGTGTCCTCACCCAGCTGTCATAATGTATACATGTACTTGTACATTGTGTCCTCACCCAGCTGTCATAATGTATAAATGTACTTGTACATTGTGTCCTCACCAAGCTGTCATAATGTATGTATGTACTAGTACATTGTGTCCTCAACCAGCTGTCATAATGTATGTATGTATGTACTAGTACATTGTGTCCTCAACCAGCTGTCATAATGTATGTATGTACTTGTACATTGTGTCCTCAGCCAGCTGTCATAATGTATGTACTAGTACATTGTGTCCTCAACCAGCTGTCATAATGTATGTACTAGTACATTGTGTCCTCAACCAGCTGTCATAATGTATGTATGTACTTGTACATTGTGTCCTCACCCAGCTGTCATGATGTATAAATGTACTTGTACATTGTGTCCTCACCCAGCTGTCATAATGTATGTATGTACTTGTACATCGTGTCCTCACCCAGCTGTCATAATGTATGTATGTACTTGTACATTGTGTCCTCACCCAGCTGTCATAATGTATGTATGTACTTGTACATTGTGTCCTCACCCAGCTGTCATAATGTATGTATGTACTTGTACATCGTGTCCTCACCCAGCTGTCATAATGTATGTATGTACTTGTACATTGTGTCCTCACCCAGCTGTCATAATGTATATATGTACTTGTACATTGTGTCCTCACCCAGCTGTCATAATGTATGTATGTACTAGTACATTGTGTCCTCACCCAGCTGTCATAATGTATGTATGTACTTGTACATTGTGTCCTCAACCAGCTGTCATAATGTATGTATGTACTAGTACATTGTGTCCTCACCCAGCTGTCATAATGTATACATGTACTTGTACATTGTGTCCTCACCCAGCTGTAATAATGTATACATGTACTTGTACATTGTGTCCTCACCCAGCTGTAATAATGTATACATGTACTTGTACATTGTGTCCTCACCCAGCTGTCATAATGTATACATGTACTTGTACATTGTGTCCTCACCCAGCTGTCATAATGTATACATGTACTTGTACATTGTGTCCTCACCCAGCTGTCATAATGTATGTATGTACTAGTACATTGTGTCCTCACCCAGCTGTCATAATGTATGTATGTACTTGTACATTGTGTCCTCAACCAGCTGTCATAATGTATGTATGTACTAGTACATTGTGTCCTCACCCAGCTGTCATAATGTATACATGTACTTGTACATTGTGTCCTCACCCAGCTGTCATAATGTATGTATGTACTTGTACATTGTGTCCTCAGCCAGCTGTCATAATGTATGTATGTACTTGTACATTGTGTCCTCACCCAGCTGTCATAATGTATGTATGTACTTGTACATTGTGTCCTCACCCAGCTGTCATAATGTATGTATGTACTAGTACATTGTGTCCTCAACCAGCTGTCATAATGTATGTATGTACTAGTACATTGTGTCCTCACCCAGCTGTCATAATGTATGTATGTACTAGTACATTGTGTCCTCACCCAGCTGTCATAATGTATGTATGTACTTGTACATTGTGTCCTCACCCAGCTGTCATAATGTATGTATGTACTTGTACATTGTGTCCTCACCCAGCTGTCATGATGTATGTATGTACTAGTACATTGTGTCCTCACCCAGCTGTCATAATGTATGTATGTACTTGTACATTGTGTCCTCACCCAGCTGTCATAATGTATGTATGTACTTGTACATTGTGTCCTCACCCAGCTGTCATAATGTATGTATGTACTAGTACATTGTGTCCTCACCCAGCTGTCATAATGTATGTATGTACTTGTACATTGTGTCCTCACCCAGCTGTCATAATGTATGTATGTACTTGTACATTGTGTCCTCACCCAGCTGTCATAATGTATGTATGTACTAGTACATTGTGTCCTCACCCAGCTGTCATAATGTATGTATGTACTTGTACATTGTGTCCTCACCCAGCTGTCATGATGTATAAATGTACTTGTACATTGTGTCCTCACCCAGCTGTCATAATGTATGTATGTACTTGTACATTGTGTCCTCACCCAGCTGTCATAATGTATGTATGTACTAGTACATTGTGTCCTCAACCAGCTGTCATGATGTATAAATGTACTTGTACATTGTGTCCTCACCCAGCTGTCATGATGTATAAATGTACTTGTACATTGTGTCCTCACCCAGCTGTCATAATGTATGTATGTACTTGTACATTGTGTCCTCACCCAGCTGTCATAATGTATGTATGTACTAGTACATTGTGTCCTCAACCAGCTGTCATAATGTATGTATGTACTAGTACATTGTGTCCTCACCCAGCTGTCATGATGTATAAATGTACTTGTACATTGTGTCCTCACCCAGCTGTCATAATGTATGTATGTACTAGTACATTGTGTCCTCACCCAGCTGTCATGATGTATAAATGTACTTGTACATTGTGTCCTCACCCAGCTGTCATAATGTATGTATGTACTTGTACATTTTGTCCTCACTCAGCTGTCATAATGTATGTATGTACTAGTACATTGTGTCCTCAACCAGCTGTCATAATGTATGTATGTACTAGTACATTGTGTCCTCACCCAGCTGTCATGATGTATAAATGTACTTGTACATTGTGTCCTCACCCAGCTGTCATGATGTATAAATGTACTTGTACATTGTGTCCTCACCCAGCTGTCATAATGTATGTATGTACTTGTACATTGTGTCCTCACCCAGCTGTCATAATGTATACATGTACTTGTACATTGTGTCCTCACCCAGCTGTCATAATGTATAAATGTACTTGTACATTGTGTCCTCACCAAGCTGTCATAATGTATGTATGTACTAGTACATTGTGTCCTCAACCAGCTGTCATAATGTATGTATGTATGTACTAGTACATTGTGTCCTCAACCAGCTGTCATAATGTATGTATGTACTTGTACATTGTGTCCTCAGCCAGCTGTCATAATGTATGTACTAGTACATTGTGTCCTCAACCAGCTGTCATAATGTATGTACTAGTACATTGTGTCCTCAACCAGCTGTCATAATGTATGTATGTACTTGTACATTGTGTCCTCACCCAGCTGTCATAATGTATGTATGTACTTGTACATTGTGTCCTCACCCAGCTGTCATAATGTATGTATGTACTAGTACATTGTGTCCTCAACCAGCTGTCATAATGTATGCATGTACTTGTACATTGTGTCCTCAGCCAGCTGTCATAATGTATGTATGTACTTGTACATTGTGTCCTCAGCCAGCTGTCATAATGTATACATGTACTTGTACATTGTGTCCTCACCCAGCTGTCATAATGTATGTATGTACTTGTACATTGTGTCCTCACCCAGCTGTCATAATGTATGTATGTACTTGTACATCGTGTCCTCACCCAGCTGTCATAATGTATGTATGTACTTGTACATCGTGTCCTCACCCAGCTGTCATAATGTATGTATGTACTTGTACATTGTGTCCTCACCCAGCTGTCATAATGTATATATGTACTTGTACATTGTGTCCTCACCCAGCTGTCATAATGTATGTATGTACTAGTACATTGTGTCCTCACCCAGCTGTCATAATGTATGTATGTACTTGTACATTGTGTCCTCAACCAGCTGTCATAATGTATGTATGTACTAGTACATTGTGTCCTCACCCAGCTGTCATAATGTATACATGTACTTGTACATTGTGTCCTCACCCAGCTGTAATAATGTATACATGTACTTGTACATTGTGTCCTCACCCAGCTGTAATAATGTATACATGTACTTGTACATTGTGTCCTCACCCAGCTGTCATAATGTATACATGTACTTGTACATTGTGTCCTCACCCAGCTGTCATAATGTATACATGTACTTGTACATTGTGTCCTCACCCAGCTGTCATAATGTATGTATGTACTAGTACATTGTGTCCTCACCCAGCTGTCATAATGTAAGTATGTACTTGTACATTGTGTCCTCACCCAGCTGTCATAATGTATGTATTTATACATGTACTTGTACATTGTGTCCTCAACCAGTTGTCATAATGTATGTATGTACTAGTACATTGTGTCCTCACCCAGCTGTCATAATGTATGTATGTACTTGTACATTGTGTCCTCAACCAGCTGTCATAATGTATGTATGTACTTGTACATCGTGTCCTCACCCAGCTGTCATAATGTATGTATGTACTTGTACATTGTGTCCTCACCCAGCTGTCATAATGTATGTATGTACTTGTACATTGTGTCCTCACCCAGCTGTCATAATGTATGTATGTACTTGTACATCGTGTCCTCACCCAGCTGTCATAATGTATGTATGTACTTGTACATTGTGTCCTCACCCAGCTGTCATAATGTATATATGTACTTGTACATTGTGTCCTCACCCAGCTGTCATAATGTATGTATGTACTAGTACATTGTGTCCTCACCCAGCTGTCATAATGTATGTATGTACTTGTACATTGTGTCCTCAACCAGCTGTCATAATGTATGTATGTACTAGTACATTGTGTCCTCACCCAGCTGTCATAATGTATACATGTACTTGTACATTGTGTCCTCACCCAGCTGTAATAATGTATACATGTACTTGTACATTGTGTCCTCACCCAGCTGTAATAATGTATACATGTACTTGTACATTGTGTCCTCACCCAGCTGTCATAATGTATACATGTACTTGTACATTGTGTCCTCACCCAGCTGTCATAATGTATACATGTACTTGTACATTGTGTCCTCACCCAGCTGTCATAATGTATGTATGTACTAGTACATTGTGTCCTCACCCAGCTGTCATAATGTATGTATGTACTTGTACATTGTGTCCTCAACCAGCTGTCATAATGTATGTATGTACTAGTACATTGTGTCCTCACCCAGCTGTCATAATGTATACATGTACTTGTACATTGTGTCCTCACCCAGCTGTCATAATGTATGTATGTACTTGTACATTGTGTCCTCAGCCAGCTGTCATAATGTATGTATGTACTTGTACATTGTGTCCTCACCCAGCTGTCATAATGTATGTATGTACTTGTACATTGTGTCCTCACCCAGCTGTCATAATGTATGTATGTACTAGTACATTGTGTCCTCAACCAGCTGTCATAATGTATGTATGTACTAGTACATTGTGTCCTCACCCAGCTGTCATAATGTATGTATGTACTAGTACATTGTGTCCTCACCCAGCTGTCATAATGTATGTATGTACTTGTACATTGTGTCCTCACCCAGCTGTCATAATGTATGTATGTACTTGTACATTGTGTCCTCACCCAGCTGTCATGATGTATGTATGTACTAGTACATTGTGTCCTCACCCAGCTGTCATAATGTATGTATGTACTTGTACATTGTGTCCTCACCCAGCTGTCATAATGTATGTATGTACTTGTACATTGTGTCCTCACCCAGCTGTCATAATGTATGTATGTACTAGTACATTGTGTCCTCACCCAGCTGTCATAATGTATGTATGTACTTGTACATTGTGTCCTCACCCAGCTGTCATAATGTATGTATGTACTTGTACATTGTGTCCTCACCCAGCTGTCATAATGTATGTATGTACTAGTACATTGTGTCCTCACCCAGCTGTCATAATGTATGTATGTACTTGTACATTGTGTCCTCACCCAGCTGTCATGATGTATAAATGTACTTGTACATTGTGTCCTCACCCAGCTGTCATAATGTATGTATGTACTTGTACATTGTGTCCTCACCCAGCTGTCATAATGTATGTATGTACTAGTACATTGTGTCCTCAACCAGCTGTCATGATGTATAAATGTACTTGTACATTGTGTCCTCACCCAGCTGTCATGATGTATAAATGTACTTGTACATTGTGTCCTCACCCAGCTGTCATAATGTATGTATGTACTTGTACATTGTGTCCTCACCCAGCTGTCATAATGTATGTATGTACTAGTACATTGTGTCCTCAACCAGCTGTCATAATGTATGTATGTACTAGTACATTGTGTCCTCACCCAGCTGTCATGATGTATAAATGTACTTGTACATTGTGTCCTCACCCAGCTGTCATAATGTATGTATGTACTAGTACATTGTGTCCTCACCCAGCTGTCATGATGTATAAATGTACTTGTACATTGTGTCCTCACCCAGCTGTCATAATGTATGTATGTACTTGTACATTTTGTCCTCACTCAGCTGTCATAATGTATGTATGTACTAGTACATTGTGTCCTCAACCAGCTGTCATAATGTATGTATGTACTAGTACATTGTGTCCTCACCCAGCTGTCATGATGTATAAATGTACTTGTACATTGTGTCCTCACCCAGCTGTCATGATGTATAAATGTACTTGTACATTGTGTCCTCACCCAGCTGTCATAATGTATGTATGTACTTGTACATTGTGTCCTCACCCAGCTGTCATAATGTATACATGTACTTGTACATTGTGTCCTCACCCAGCTGTCATAATGTATAAATGTACTTGTACATTGTGTCCTCACCAAGCTGTCATAATGTATGTATGTACTAGTACATTGTGTCCTCAACCAGCTGTCATAATGTATGTATGTATGTACTAGTACATTGTGTCCTCAACCAGCTGTCATAATGTATGTATGTACTTGTACATTGTGTCCTCAGCCAGCTGTCATAATGTATGTACTAGTACATTGTGTCCTCAACCAGCTGTCATAATGTATGTACTAGTACATTGTGTCCTCAACCAGCTGTCATAATGTATGTATGTACTTGTACATTGTGTCCTCACCCAGCTGTCATGATGTATAAATGTACTTGTACATTGTGTCCTCACCCAGCTGTCATAATGTATGTATGTACTTGTACATCGTGTCCTCACCCAGCTGTCATAATGTATGTATGTACTTGTACATTGTGTCCTCACCCAGCTGTCATAATGTATGTATGTACTTGTACATTGTGTCCTCACCCAGCTGTCATAATGTATGTATGTACTTGTACATCGTGTCCTCACCCAGCTGTCATAATGTATGTATGTACTTGTACATTGTGTCCTCACCCAGCTGTCATAATGTATATATGTACTTGTACATTGTGTCCTCACCCAGCTGTCATAATGTATGTATGTACTAGTACATTGTGTCCTCACCCAGCTGTCATAATGTATGTATGTACTTGTACATTGTGTCCTCAACCAGCTGTCATAATGTATGTATGTACTAGTACATTGTGTCCTCACCCAGCTGTCATAATGTATACATGTACTTGTACATTGTGTCCTCACCCAGCTGTAATAATGTATACATGTACTTGTACATTGTGTCCTCACCCAGCTGTAATAATGTATACATGTACTTGTACATTGTGTCCTCACCCAGCTGTCATAATGTATACATGTACTTGTACATTGTGTCCTCACCCAGCTGTCATAATGTATACATGTACTTGTACATTGTGTCCTCACCCAGCTGTCATAATGTATGTATGTACTAGTACATTGTGTCCTCACCCAGCTGTCATAATGTATGTATGTACTTGTACATTGTGTCCTCAACCAGCTGTCATAATGTATGTATGTACTAGTACATTGTGTCCTCACCCAGCTGTCATAATGTATACATGTACTTGTACATTGTGTCCTCACCCAGCTGTCATAATGTATGTATGTACTTGTACATTGTGTCCTCAGCCAGCTGTCATAATGTATGTATGTACTTGTACATTGTGTCCTCACCCAGCTGTCATAATGTATGTATGTACTTGTACATTGTGTCCTCACCCAGCTGTCATAATGTATGTATGTACTAGTACATTGTGTCCTCAACCAGCTGTCATAATGTATGTATGTACTAGTACATTGTGTCCTCACCCAGCTGTCATAATGTATGTATGTACTAGTACATTGTGTCCTCACCCAGCTGTCATAATGTATGTATGTACTTGTACATTGTGTCCTCACCCAGCTGTCATAATGTATGTATGTACTTGTACATTGTGTCCTCACCCAGCTGTCATGATGTATGTATGTACTAGTACATTGTGTCCTCACCCAGCTGTCATAATGTATGTATGTACTTGTACATTGTGTCCTCACCCAGCTGTCATAATGTATGTATGTACTTGTACATTGTGTCCTCACCCAGCTGTCATAATGTATGTATGTACTAGTACATTGTGTCCTCACCCAGCTGTCATAATGTATGTATGTACTTGTACATTGTGTCCTCACCCAGCTGTCATAATGTATGTATGTACTTGTACATTGTGTCCTCACCCAGCTGTCATAATGTATGTATGTACTAGTACATTGTGTCCTCACCCAGCTGTCATAATGTATGTATGTACTTGTACATTGTGTCCTCACCCAGCTGTCATGATGTATAAATGTACTTGTACATTGTGTCCTCACCCAGCTGTCATAATGTATGTATGTACTTGTACATTGTGTCCTCACCCAGCTGTCATAATGTATGTATGTACTAGTACATTGTGTCCTCAACCAGCTGTCATGATGTATAAATGTACTTGTACATTGTGTCCTCACCCAGCTGTCATGATGTATAAATGTACTTGTACATTGTGTCCTCACCCAGCTGTCATAATGTATGTATGTACTTGTACATTGTGTCCTCACCCAGCTGTCATAATGTATGTATGTACTAGTACATTGTGTCCTCAACCAGCTGTCATAATGTATGTATGTACTAGTACATTGTGTCCTCACCCAGCTGTCATGATGTATAAATGTACTTGTACATTGTGTCCTCACCCAGCTGTCATAATGTATGTATGTACTAGTACATTGTGTCCTCACCCAGCTGTCATGATGTATAAATGTACTTGTACATTGTGTCCTCACCCAGCTGTCATAATGTATGTATGTACTTGTACATTTTGTCCTCACTCAGCTGTCATAATGTATGTATGTACTAGTACATTGTGTCCTCAACCAGCTGTCATAATGTATGTATGTACTAGTACATTGTGTCCTCACCCAGCTGTCATGATGTATAAATGTACTTGTACATTGTGTCCTCACCCAGCTGTCATGATGTATAAATGTACTTGTACATTGTGTCCTCACCCAGCTGTCATAATGTATGTATGTACTTGTACATTGTGTCCTCACCCAGCTGTCATAATGTATACATGTACTTGTACATTGTGTCCTCACCCAGCTGTCATAATGTATAAATGTACTTGTACATTGTGTCCTCACCAAGCTGTCATAATGTATGTATGTACTAGTACATTGTGTCCTCAACCAGCTGTCATAATGTATGTATGTATGTACTAGTACATTGTGTCCTCAACCAGCTGTCATAATGTATGTATGTACTTGTACATTGTGTCCTCAGCCAGCTGTCATAATGTATGTACTAGTACATTGTGTCCTCAACCAGCTGTCATAATGTATGTACTAGTACATTGTGTCCTCAACCAGCTGTCATAATGTATGTATGTACTTGTACATTGTGTCCTCACCCAGCTGTCATAATGTATGTATGTACTTGTACATTGTGTCCTCACCCAGCTGTCATAATGTATGTATGTACTAGTACATTGTGTCCTCAACCAGCTGTCATAATGTATGCATGTACTTGTACATTGTGTCCTCAGCCAGCTGTCATAATGTATGTATGTACTTGTACATTGTGTCCTCAGCCAGCTGTCATAATGTATACATGTACTTGTACATTGTGTCCTCACCCAGCTGTCATAATGTATACATGTACTTGTACATTGTGTCCTCACCCAGCTGTCATAATGTATACATGTACTTGTACATTGTGTCCTCACCCAGCTGTCATAATGTATACATGTACTTGTACATTGTCCTCACCCAGCTGTCATAATGTATACATGTACTTGTACATTGTGTCCTCACCCAGCTGTCATAATGTATGTATGTACTTGTACATTGTCCTCACCCAGCTGTCATAATGTGTGTATGTACTTGTACATTGTGTCCTCACCATTTGTCATAATGTATACATGTACTTGTACATTGTGTCCTCACCCAGCTGTCATAATGTATGTATGTACTTGTACATTGTGTCCTCACCCAGCTGTCATAATGTATGTATGTACTTGTACATTGTGTCCTCACCCAGCTGTCATAATGTATAAATGTACTTGTACATTGTGTCCTCACCCAGCTGTCATAATGTATAAATGTACTTGTACATTGTGTCCTCACCCAGCTGTCATAATGTATACATGTACTTGTACATTGTGTCCTCACCCAGCTGTCATAATGTATGTATGTACTTGTACATTGTGTCCTCAACCAGCTGTCATAATGTATGTATGTACTTGTACATTGTGTCCTTACCCAGCTGTCTTAATGTATACATGTACTTGTACATTGTGTCCTCACCCAGCTGTCATATTGTATGTATGTACTAGTACATTGTGTCCTCAACCAGCTGTCATAATGTATGTATGTACTAGTACATTGTGTCCTCAACCAGCTGTCATAATGTATGTATGTACTTGTACATTGTGTCCTTACCCAGCTGTCTTAATGTATACATGTACTTGTACATTGTGTCCTCACCCAGCTGTCATATTGTATGTATGTACTAGTACATTGTGTCCTCAACCAGCTGTCATAATGTATGTATGTACTAGTACATTGTGTCCTCACCCAGCTGTCATAATGTATACATGTACTTGTACATTGTGTCCTCACCCAGCTGTCATAATGTATACATGTACTTGTACATTGTGTCCTCACCCAGCTGTCATAATGTATGTATGTACTTGTACATTGTGTCCTCAACCAGCTGTCATAATGTATGTATGTACTTGTACATTGTGTCCTCAACCAGCTGTCATAATGTATGTATGTACTAGTACATTGTGTCCTCAACCAGCTGTCATAATGTATGTATGTACTAGTACATTGTGTCCTCACCCAGCTGTCATAATGTATGTATGTACTTGTACATTGTGTCCTCACCCAGCTGTCATAATGTATACATGTACTTGTACATTGTGTCCTCACCCATCTGTCATAATGTATGTATGTACTTGTACATTGTGTCCTCACCCAGCTGTCATAATGTATACATGTACTTGTACATTGTGTCCTCACCCATCTGTCATAATGTATGTATGTACTTGTACATTGTGTCCTCACAAAGCTGTCATGATGTATAAATGTACTTGTACATTGTGTCCTCACCCAGCTGTCATAATGTATGTATGTACTTGTACATTGTGTCCTTACCCAGCTGTTATAATGTATATATGTACTTGTACATTGTGTCCTCACCATTTGTCATAATGTATACATGTACTTGTACATTGTGTCCTCACCCAGCTGTCATAATGTATATATGTACTTGTACATTGTGTCCTCACCCAGCTGTCATAATGTATACATGTACTTGTACATTGTGTCCTCACCCAGCTGTCATAATGTATACATGTACTTGTACATTGTGTCCTCACCCAGCTGTCATAATGTATACATGTACTTGTACATTGTGTCCTCACCCAGCTGTCATAATGTATGTATGTACTTGTACATTGTGTCCTCACCCAGCTGTCATAATGTATACATGTACATTGTGTCCTCACCGAGCTGTCATAATGTATGTATGTACTTGTACATTGTGTCCTCACCCAGCTGTCATAATGTATATATGTACTTGTACATTGTGTCCTCACCCAGCTGTCATAATGTATACATGTACATTGTGTCCTCACCCAGCTGTCATAATGTATGTATGTACTTGTACATTGTGTCCTCACCAAGCTGTCATAATGTATGTATGTACTAGTACATTGTGTCCTCACCCAGCTGTCATAATGTATGTATGTACTTGTACATTGTGTCCTCACCCAGCTGTCATAATGTATGTATGTACTTGTACATTGTGTCCTCACCCAGCTGTCATAATGTATGTATGTACTTGTACATTGTGTCCTCACCAAGCTGTCATAATGTATGTATGTACTAGTACATTGTGTCCTCACCCAGCTGTCATAATGTATGTATGTACTTGTACATTGTGTCCTCACCCAGCTGTCATAATGTATACATGTACTTGTACATTGTGTCCTCACCCAGCTGTCATAATGTATGTATGTACTTGTACATTGTGTCCTCACCCAGCTGTCATAATGTATGTATGTACTTGTACATTGTGTCCTCACCCAGCTGTCATAATGTATATATGTACTTGTACATTGTGTCCTCACCCAGCTGTCATAATGTATGTATGTACTAGTACATTGTGTCCTCACCCAGCTGTCATAATGTATGTATGTACTTGTACATCGTGTCCTCAACCAGCTGTCATAATGTATGTATGTACTTGTACATCGTGTCCTCACCCAGCTGTCATAATGTATGTATGTACTTGTACATTGTGTCCTCACCCAGCTGTCATAATGTATGTATGTACTTGTACATTGTGTCCTCACCCAGCTGTCATAATGTATGTATGTACTTGTACATTGTGTCCTCACCCAGCTGTCATAATGTATGTATGTACTTGTACATCGTGTCCTCACCCAGCTGTCATAATGTATGTATGTACTTGTACATCGTGTCCTCACCCAGCTGTCATAATGTATGTATGTACTTGTACATTGTGTCCTCACCCAGCTGTCATAATGTATATATGTACTTGTACATTGTGTCCTCACCCAGCTGTCATAATGTATGTATGTACTAGTACATTGTGTCCTCACCCAGCTGTCATAATGTATGTATGTACTTGTACATTGTGTCCTCAACCAGCTGTCATAATGTATGTATGTACTAGTACATTGTGTCCTCACCCAGCTGTCATAATGTATACATGTACTTGTACATTGTGTCCTCACCCAGCTGTAATAATGTATACATGTACTTGTACATTGTGTCCTCACCCAGCTGTAATAATGTATACATGTACTTGTACATTGTGTCCTCACCCAGCTGTCATAATGTATACATGTACTTGTACATTGTGTCCTCACCCAGCTGTCATAATGTATACATGTACTTGTACATTGTGTCCTCACCCAGCTGTCATAATGTATGTATGTACTAGTACATTGTGTCCTCACCCAGCTGTCATAATGTAAGTATGTACTTGTACATTGTGTCCTCACCCAGCTGTCATAATGTATGTATTTATACATGTACTTGTACATTGTGTCCTCAACCAGTTGTCATAATGTATGTATGTACTAGTACATTGTGTCCTCACCCAGCTGTCATAATGTATGTATGTACTTGTACATTGTGTCCTCAACCAGCTGTCATAATGTATGTATGTACTTGTACATCGTGTCCTCACCCAGCTGTCATAATGTATGTATGTACTTGTACATTGTGTCCTCACCCAGCTGTCATAATGTATGTATGTACTTGTACATTGTGTCCTCACCCAGCTGTCATAATGTATGTATGTACTTGTACATCGTGTCCTCACCCAGCTGTCATAATGTATGTATGTACTTGTACATCGTGTCCTCACCCAGCTGTCATAATGTATGTATGTACTTGTACATTGTGTCCTCACCCAGCTGTCATAATGTATATATGTACTTGTACATTGTGTCCTCACCCAGCTGTCATAATGTATGTATGTACTAGTACATTGTGTCCTCACCCAGCTGTCATAATGTATGTATGTACTTGTACATTGTGTCCTCAACCAGCTGTCATAATGTATGTATGTACTAGTACATTGTGTCCTCACCCAGCTGTCATAATGTATACATGTACTTGTACATTGTGTCCTCACCCAGCTGTAATAATGTATACATGTACTTGTACATTGTGTCCTCACCCAGCTGTAATAATGTATACATGTACTTGTACATTGTGTCCTCACCCAGCTGTCATAATGTATACATGTACTTGTACATTGTGTCCTCACCCAGCTGTCATAATGTATACATGTACTTGTACATTGTGTCCTCACCCAGCTGTCATAATGTATGTATGTACTAGTACATTGTGTCCTCACCCAGCTGTCATAATGTATGTATGTACTTGTACATTGTGTCCTCAACCAGCTGTCATAATGTATGTATGTACTAGTACATTGTGTCCTCACCCAGCTGTCATAATGTATACATGTACTTGTACATTGTGTCCTCACCCAGCTGTCATAATGTATGTATGTACTTGTACATTGTGTCCTCAGCCAGCTGTCATAATGTATGTATGTACTTGTACATTGTGTCCTCACCCAGCTGTCATAATGTATGTATGTACTTGTACATTGTGTCCTCACCCAGCTGTCATAATGTATGTATGTACTAGTACATTGTGTCCTCAACCAGCTGTCATAATGTATGTATGTACTAGTACATTGTGTCCTCACCCAGCTGTCATAATGTATGTATGTACTAGTACATTGTGTCCTCACCCAGCTGTCATAATGTATGTATGTACTTGTACATTGTGTCCTCACCCAGCTGTCATAATGTATGTATGTACTTGTACATTGTGTCCTCACCCAGCTGTCATAATGTATGTATGTACTAGTACATTGTGTCCTCACCCAGCTGTCATAATGTATGTATGTACTTGTACATTGTGTCCTCACCCAGCTGTCATAATGTATGTATGTACTTGTACATTGTGTCCTCACCCAGCTGTCATAATGTATGTATGTACTAGTACATTGTGTCCTCACCCAGCTGTCATAATGTATGTATGTACTTGTACATTGTGTCCTCACCCAGCTGTCATGATGTATAAATGTACTTGTACATTGTGTCCTCACCCAGCTGTCATAATGTATGTATGTACTTGTACATTGTGTCCTCACCCAGCTGTCATAATGTATGTATGTACTAGTACATTGTGTCCTCAACCAGCTGTCATGATGTATAAATGTACTTGTACATTGTGTCCTCACCCAGCTGTCATGATGTATAAATGTACTTGTACATTGTGTCCTCACCCAGCTGTCATAATGTATGTATGTACTTGTACATTGTGTCCTCACCCAGCTGTCATAATGTATGTATGTACTAGTACATTGTGTCCTCAACCAGCTGTCATAATGTATGTATGTACTAGTACATTGTGTCCTCACCCAGCTGTCATGATGTATAAATGTACTTGTACATTGTGTCCTCACCCAGCTGTCATAATGTATGTATGTACTAGTACATTGTGTCCTCACCCAGCTGTCATGATGTATAAATGTACTTGTACATTGTGTCCTCACCCAGCTGTCATAATGTATGTATGTACTTGTACATTTTGTCCTCACTCAGCTGTCATAATGTATGTATGTACTAGTACATTGTGTCCTCAACCAGCTGTCATAATGTATGTATGTACTAGTACATTGTGTCCTCACCCAGCTGTCATGATGTATAAATGTACTTGTACATTGTGTCCTCACCCAGCTGTCATGATGTATAAATGTACTTGTACATTGTGTCCTCACCCAGCTGTCATAATGTATGTATGTACTTGTACATTGTGTCCTCACCCAGCTGTCATAATGTATACATGTACTTGTACATTGTGTCCTCACCCAGCTGTCATAATGTATAAATGTACTTGTACATTGTGTCCTCACCAAGCTGTCATAATGTATGTATGTACTAGTACATTGTGTCCTCAACCAGCTGTCATAATGTATGTATGTATGTACTAGTACATTGTGTCCTCAACCAGCTGTCATAATGTATGTATGTACTTGTACATTGTGTCCTCAGCCAGCTGTCATAATGTATGTACTAGTACATTGTGTCCTCAACCAGCTGTCATAATGTATGTACTAGTACATTGTGTCCTCAACCAGCTGTCATAATGTATGTATGTACTTGTACATTGTGTCCTCACCCAGCTGTCATAATGTATGTATGTACTTGTACATTGTGTCCTCACCCAGCTGTCATAATGTATGTATGTACTAGTACATTGTGTCCTCAACCAGCTGTCATAATGTATGTATGTACTTGTACATTGTGTCCTCAGCCAGCTGTCATAATGTATGTATGTACTTGTACATTGTGTCCTCAGCCAGCTGTCATAATGTATACATGTACTTGTACATTGTGTCCTCACCCAGCTGTCATAATGTATACATGTACTTGTACATTGTGTCCTCACCCAGCTGTCATAATGTATACATGTACTTGTACATTGTGTCCTCACCCAGCTGTCATAATGTATACATGTACTTGTACATTGTCCTCACCCAGCTGTCATAATGTATACATGTACTTGTACATTGTGTCCTCACCCAGCTGTCATAATGTATGTATGTACTTGTACATTGTCCTCACCCAGCTGTCATAATGTGTGTATGTACTTGTACATTGTGTCCTCACCATTTGTCATAATGTATACATGTACTTGTACATTGTGTCCTCACCCAGCTGTCATAATGTATGTATGTACTTGTACATTGTGTCCTCACCCAGCTGTCATAATGTATGTATGTACTTGTACATTGTGTCCTCACCCAGCTGTCATAATGTATAAATGTACTTGTACATTGTGTCCTCACCCAGCTGTCATAATGTATAAATGTACTTGTACATTGTGTCCTCACCCAGCTGTCATAATGTATACATGTACTTGTACATTGTGTCCTCACCCAGCTGTCATAATGTATGTATGTACTTGTACATTGTGTCCTCAACCAGCTGTCATAATGTATGTATGTACTTGTACATTGTGTCCTTACCCAGCTGTCTTAATGTATACATGTACTTGTACATTGTGTCCTCACCCAGCTGTCATATTGTATGTATGTACTAGTACATTGTGTCCTCAACCAGCTGTCATAATGTATGTATGTACTAGTACATTGTGTCCTCACCCAGCTGTCATGATGTATAAATGTACTTGTACATTGTGTCCTCACCCAGCTGTCATAATGTATGTATGTACTAGTACATTGTGTCCTCACCCAGCTGTCATGATGTATAAATGTACTTGTACATTGTGTCCTCACCCAGCTGTCATAATGTATGTATGTACTTGTACATTTTGTCCTCACTCAGCTGTCATAATGTATGTATGTACTAGTACATTGTGTCCTCAACCAGCTGTCATAATGTATGTATGTACTAGTACATTGTGTCCTCACCCAGCTGTCATGATGTATAAATGTACTTGTACATTGTGTCCTCACCCAGCTGTCATGATGTATAAATGTACTTGTACATTGTGTCCTCACCCAGCTGTCATAATGTATGTATGTACTTGTACATTGTGTCCTCACCCAGCTGTCATAATGTATACATGTACTTGTACATTGTGTCCTCACCCAGCTGTCATAATGTATAAATGTACTTGTACATTGTGTCCTCACCAAGCTGTCATAATGTATGTATGTACTAGTACATTGTGTCCTCAACCAGCTGTCATAATGTATGTATGTATGTACTAGTACATTGTGTCCTCAACCAGCTGTCATAATGTATGTATGTACTTGTACATTGTGTCCTCAGCCAGCTGTCATAATGTATGTACTAGTACATTGTGTCCTCAACCAGCTGTCATAATGTATGTACTAGTACATTGTGTCCTCAACCAGCTGTCATAATGTATGTATGTACTTGTACATTGTGTCCTCACCCAGCTGTCATAATGTATGTATGTACTTGTACATTGTGTCCTCACCCAGCTGTCATAATGTATGTATGTACTAGTACATTGTGTCCTCAACCAGCTGTCATAATGTATGCATGTACTTGTACATTGTGTCCTCAGCCAGCTGTCATAATGTATGTATGTACTTGTACATTGTGTCCTCAGCCAGCTGTCATAATGTATACATGTACTTGTACATTGTGTCCTCACCCAGCTGTCATAATGTATACATGTACTTGTACATTGTGTCCTCACCCAGCTGTCATAATGTATACATGTACTTGTACATTGTGTCCTCACCCAGCTGTCATAATGTATACATGTACTTGTACATTGTCCTCACCCAGCTGTCATAATGTATACATGTACTTGTACATTGTGTCCTCACCCAGCTGTCATAATGTATGTATGTACTTGTACATTGTCCTCACCCAGCTGTCATAATGTGTGTATGTACTTGTACATTGTGTCCTCACCATTTGTCATAATGTATACATGTACTTGTACATTGTGTCCTCACCCAGCTGTCATAATGTATGTATGTACTTGTACATTGTGTCCTCACCCAGCTGTCATAATGTATGTATGTACTTGTACATTGTGTCCTCACCCAGCTGTCATAATGTATAAATGTACTTGTACATTGTGTCCTCACCCAGCTGTCATAATGTATAAATGTACTTGTACATTGTGTCCTCACCCAGCTGTCATAATGTATACATGTACTTGTACATTGTGTCCTCACCCAGCTGTCATAATGTATGTATGTACTTGTACATTGTGTCCTCAACCAGCTGTCATAATGTATGTATGTACTTGTACATTGTGTCCTTACCCAGCTGTCTTAATGTATACATGTACTTGTACATTGTGTCCTCACCCAGCTGTCATATTGTATGTATGTACTAGTACATTGTGTCCTCAACCAGCTGTCATAATGTATGTATGTACTAGTACATTGTGTCCTCAACCAGCTGTCATAATGTATGTATGTACTTGTACATTGTGTCCTTACCCAGCTGTCTTAATGTATACATGTACTTGTACATTGTGTCCTCACCCAGCTGTCATATTGTATGTATGTACTAGTACATTGTGTCCTCAACCAGCTGTCATAATGTATGTATGTACTAGTACATTGTGTCCTCACCCAGCTGTCATAATGTATACATGTACTTGTACATTGTGTCCTCACCCAGCTGTCATAATGTATACATGTACTTGTACATTGTGTCCTCACCCAGCTGTCATAATGTATGTATGTACTTGTACATTGTGTCCTCAACCAGCTGTCATAATGTATGTATGTACTTGTACATTGTGTCCTCAACCAGCTGTCATAATGTATGTATGTACTAGTACATTGTGTCCTCAACCAGCTGTCATAATGTATGTATGTACTAGTACATTGTGTCCTCACCCAGCTGTCATAATGTATGTATGTACTTGTACATTGTGTCCTCACCCAGCTGTCATAATGTATACATGTACTTGTACATTGTGTCCTCACCCATCTGTCATAATGTATGTATGTACTTGTACATTGTGTCCTCACCCAGCTGTCATAATGTATACATGTACTTGTACATTGTGTCCTCACCCATCTGTCATAATGTATGTATGTACTTGTACATTGTGTCCTCACAAAGCTGTCATGATGTATAAATGTACTTGTACATTGTGTCCTCACCCAGCTGTCATAATGTATGTATGTACTTGTACATTGTGTCCTTACCCAGCTGTTATAATGTATATATGTACTTGTACATTGTGTCCTCACCATTTGTCATAATGTATACATGTACTTGTACATTGTGTCCTCACCCAGCTGTCATAATGTATATATGTACTTGTACATTGTGTCCTCACCCAGCTGTCATAATGTATACATGTACTTGTACATTGTGTCCTCACCCAGCTGTCATAATGTATACATGTACTTGTACATTGTGTCCTCACCCAGCTGTCATAATGTATACATGTACTTGTACATTGTGTCCTCACCCAGCTGTCATAATGTATGTATGTACTTGTACATTGTGTCCTCACCCAGCTGTCATAATGTATACATGTACATTGTGTCCTCACCGAGCTGTCATAATGTATGTATGTACTTGTACATTGTGTCCTCACCCAGCTGTCATAATGTATATATGTACTTGTACATTGTGTCCTCACCCAGCTGTCATAATGTATACATGTACATTGTGTCCTCACCCAGCTGTCATAATGTATGTATGTACTTGTACATTGTGTCCTCACCAAGCTGTCATAATGTATGTATGTACTAGTACATTGTGTCCTCACCCAGCTGTCATAATGTATGTATGTACTTGTACATTGTGTCCTCACCCAGCTGTCATAATGTATGTATGTACTTGTACATTGTGTCCTCACCCAGCTGTCATAATGTATGTATGTACTTGTACATTGTGTCCTCACCAAGCTGTCATAATGTATGTATGTACTAGTACATTGTGTCCTCACCCAGCTGTCATAATGTATGTATGTACTTGTACATTGTGTCCTCACCCAGCTGTCATAATGTATACATGTACTTGTACATTGTGTCCTCACCCAGCTGTCATAATGTATGTATGTACTTGTACATTGTGTCCTCACCCAGCTGTCATAATGTATGTATGTACTTGTACATTGTGTCCTCACCCAGCTGTCATAATGTATATATGTACTTGTACATTGTGTCCTCACCCAGCTGTCATAATGTATGTATGTACTAGTACATTGTGTCCTCACCCAGCTGTCATAATGTATGTATGTACTTGTACATCGTGTCCTCAACCAGCTGTCATAATGTATGTATGTACTTGTACATCGTGTCCTCACCCAGCTGTCATAATGTATGTATGTACTTGTACATTGTGTCCTCACCCAGCTGTCATAATGTATGTATGTACTTGTACATTGTGTCCTCACCCAGCTGTCATAATGTATGTATGTACTTGTACATTGTGTCCTCACCCAGCTGTCATAATGTATGTATGTACTTGTACATCGTGTCCTCACCCAGCTGTCATAATGTATGTATGTACTTGTACATCGTGTCCTCACCCAGCTGTCATAATGTATGTATGTACTTGTACATTGTGTCCTCACCCAGCTGTCATAATGTATATATGTACTTGTACATTGTGTCCTCACCCAGCTGTCATAATGTATGTATGTACTAGTACATTGTGTCCTCACCCAGCTGTCATAATGTATGTATGTACTTGTACATTGTGTCCTCAACCAGCTGTCATAATGTATGTATGTACTAGTACATTGTGTCCTCACCCAGCTGTCATAATGTATACATGTACTTGTACATTGTGTCCTCACCCAGCTGTAATAATGTATACATGTACTTGTACATTGTGTCCTCACCCAGCTGTAATAATGTATACATGTACTTGTACATTGTGTCCTCACCCAGCTGTCATAATGTATACATGTACTTGTACATTGTGTCCTCACCCAGCTGTCATAATGTATACATGTACTTGTACATTGTGTCCTCACCCAGCTGTCATAATGTATGTATGTACTAGTACATTGTGTCCTCACCCAGCTGTCATAATGTAAGTATGTACTTGTACATTGTGTCCTCACCCAGCTGTCATAATGTATGTATTTATACATGTACTTGTACATTGTGTCCTCAACCAGTTGTCATAATGTATGTATGTACTAGTACATTGTGTCCTCACCCAGCTGTCATAATGTATGTATGTACTTGTACATTGTGTCCTCAACCAGCTGTCATAATGTATGTATGTACTTGTACATCGTGTCCTCACCCAGCTGTCATAATGTATGTATGTACTTGTACATTGTGTCCTCACCCAGCTGTCATAATGTATGTATGTACTTGTACATTGTGTCCTCACCCAGCTGTCATAATGTATGTATGTACTTGTACATCGTGTCCTCACCCAGCTGTCATAATGTATGTATGTACTTGTACATCGTGTCCTCACCCAGCTGTCATAATGTATGTATGTACTTGTACATTGTGTCCTCACCCAGCTGTCATAATGTATATATGTACTTGTACATTGTGTCCTCACCCAGCTGTCATAATGTATGTATGTACTAGTACATTGTGTCCTCACCCAGCTGTCATAATGTATGTATGTACTTGTACATTGTGTCCTCAACCAGCTGTCATAATGTATGTATGTACTAGTACATTGTGTCCTCACCCAGCTGTCATAATGTATACATGTACTTGTACATTGTGTCCTCACCCAGCTGTAATAATGTATACATGTACTTGTACATTGTGTCCTCACCCAGCTGTAATAATGTATACATGTACTTGTACATTGTGTCCTCACCCAGCTGTCATAATGTATACATGTACTTGTACATTGTGTCCTCACCCAGCTGTCATAATGTATACATGTACTTGTACATTGTGTCCTCACCCAGCTGTCATAATGTATGTATGTACTAGTACATTGTGTCCTCACCCAGCTGTCATAATGTATGTATGTACTTGTACATTGTGTCCTCAACCAGCTGTCATAATGTATGTATGTACTAGTACATTGTGTCCTCACCCAGCTGTCATAATGTATACATGTACTTGTACATTGTGTCCTCACCCAGCTGTCATAATGTATGTATGTACTTGTACATTGTGTCCTCAGCCAGCTGTCATAATGTATGTATGTACTTGTACATTGTGTCCTCACCCAGCTGTCATAATGTATGTATGTACTTGTACATTGTGTCCTCACCCAGCTGTCATAATGTATGTATGTACTAGTACATTGTGTCCTCAACCAGCTGTCATAATGTATGTATGTACTAGTACATTGTGTCCTCACCCAGCTGTCATAATGTATGTATGTACTAGTACATTGTGTCCTCACCCAGCTGTCATAATGTATGTATGTACTTGTACATTGTGTCCTCACCCAGCTGTCATAATGTATGTATGTACTTGTACATTGTGTCCTCACCCAGCTGTCATAATGTATGTATGTACTAGTACATTGTGTCCTCACCCAGCTGTCATAATGTATGTATGTACTTGTACATTGTGTCCTCACCCAGCTGTCATAATGTATGTATGTACTTGTACATTGTGTCCTCACCCAGCTGTCATAATGTATGTATGTACTAGTACATTGTGTCCTCACCCAGCTGTCATAATGTATGTATGTACTTGTACATTGTGTCCTCACCCAGCTGTCATGATGTATAAATGTACTTGTACATTGTGTCCTCACCCAGCTGTCATAATGTATAAATGTACTTGTACATTGTGTCCTCACCAAGCTGTCATAATGTATGTATGTACTAGTACATTG
This sequence comes from Electrona antarctica, assembly GCF_951216825.1. Lineage (NCBI taxonomy): Eukaryota > Metazoa > Chordata > Actinopteri > Myctophiformes > Myctophidae > Electrona > Electrona antarctica. The sequence goes on along the minus strand of NW_027637405.1, from coordinate 36,440 downwards.
TGTCCTCAACCAGCTGTCATAATGTATGTATGTATGTACTAGTACATTGTGTCCTCAACCAGCTGTCATAATGTATGTATGTACTTGTACATTGTGTCCTCAGCCAGCTGTCATAATGTATGTACTAGTACATTGTGTCCTCAACCAGCTGTCATAATGTATGTACTAGTACATTGTGTCCTCAACCAGCTGTCATAATGTATGTATGTACTTGTACATTGTGTCCTCACCCAGCTGTCATAATGTATGTATGTACTTGTACATTGTGTCCTCACCCAGCTGTCATAATGTATGTATGTACTAGTACATTGTGTCCTCAACCAGCTGTCATAATGTATGTATGTACTTGTACATTGTGTCCTCAGCCAGCTGTCATAATGTATGTATGTACTTGTACATTGTGTCCTCAGCCAGCTGTCATAATGTATACATGTACTTGTACATTGTGTCCTCACCCAGCTGTCATAATGTATACATGTACTTGTACATTGTGTCCTCACCCAGCTGTCATAATGTATACATGTACTTGTACATTGTGTCCTCACCCAGCTGTCATAATGTATACATGTACTTGTACATTGTCCTCACCCAGCTGTCATAATGTATACATGTACTTGTACATTGTGTCCTCACCCAGCTGTCATAATGTATGTATGTACTTGTACATTGTCCTCACCCAGCTGTCATAATGTGTGTATGTACTTGTACATTGTGTCCTCACCATTTGTCATAATGTATACATGTACTTGTACATTGTGTCCTCACCCAGCTGTCATAATGTATGTATGTACTTGTACATTGTGTCCTCACCCAGCTGTCATAATGTATGTATGTACTTGTACATTGTGTCCTCACCCAGCTGTCATAATGTATAAATGTACTTGTACATTGTGTCCTTACCCAGCTGTCTTAATGTATACATGTACTTGTACATTGTGTCCTCACCCAGCTGTCATAATGTATACATGTACTTGTACATTGTGTCCTCACCCAGCTGTCATAATGTATACATGTACTTGTACATTGTGTCCTCACCCAGCTGTCATAATGTATGTATGTACTTGTACATTGTGTCCTCAACCAGCTGTCATAATGTATGTATGTACTTGTACATTGTGTCCTCAACCAGCTGTCATAATGTATGTATGTACTAGTACATTGTGTCCTCAACCAGCTGTCATAATGTATGTATGTACTAGTACATTGTGTCCTCACCCAGCTGTCATAATGTATGTATGTACTTGTACATTGTGTCCTCACCCAGCTGTCATAATGTATACATGTACTTGTACATTGTGTCCTCACCCATCTGTCATAATGTATGTATGTACTTGTACATTGTGTCCTCACCCAGCTGTCATAATGTATACATGTACTTGTACATTGTGTCCTCACCCATCTGTCATAATGTATGTATGTACTTGTACATTGTGTCCTCACAAAGCTGTCATGATGTATAAATGTACTTGTACATTGTGTCCTCACCCAGCTGTCATAATGTATGTATGTACTAGTACATTGTGTCCTCACCCAGCTGTCATGATGTATAAATGTACTTGTACATTGTGTCCTCACCCAGCTGTCATAATGTATGTATGTACTTGTACATTGTGTCCTCACCCAGCTGTCATAATGTATGTATGTACTAGTACATTGTGTCCTCAACCAGCTGTCATAATGTATGTATGTACTAGTACATTGTGTCCTCACCCAGCTGTCATGATGTATAAATGTACTTGTACATTGTGTCCTCACCCAGCTGTCATGATGTATAAATGTACTTGTACATTGTGTCCTCACCCAGCTGTCATAATGTATGTATGTACTTGTACATTGTGTCCTCACCCAGCTGTCATAATGTATGTATGTACTAGTACATTGTGTCCTCAACCAGCTGTCATAATGTATGTATGTACTAGTACATTGTGTCCTCAGCCAGCTGTCATAATGTATGTATGTACTAGTACATTGTGTCCTCAACCAGCTGTCATAATGTATGTATGTACTAGTACATTGTGTCCTCAGCCAGCTGTCATAATGTATGTATGTACTAGTACATTGTGTCCTCAACCAGCTGTCATAATGTATGTATGTACTTGTACATTGTGTCCTCACCCAGCTGTCATAATGTATGTATGTACTAGTACATTGTGTCCTCAACCAGCTGTCATAATGTATGTATGTACTAGTACATTGTGTCCTCAGCCAGCTGTCATAATGTATGTATGTACTAGTACATTGTGTCCTCAACCAGCTGTCATAATGTATGTATGTACTAGTACATTGTGTCCTCAGCCAGCTGTCATAATGTATGTATGTACTAGTACATTGTGTCCTCAACCAGCTGTCATAATGTATGTATGTACTAGTACATTGTGTCCTCAGCCAGCTGTCATAATGTATACATGTACTTGTACATTGTGTCCTCACCCAGCTGTCATAATGTATACATGTACTTGTACATTGTGTCCTCACCCAGCTGTCATAATGTATACATGTACTTGTACATTGTGTCCTCACCCAGCTGTCATAATGTATACATGTACTTGTACATTGTGTCCTCACCCAGCTGTCATAATGTATACATGTACTTGTACATTGTGTCCTCACCCAGCTGTCATAATGTATGTATGTACTTGTACATTGTGTCCTCACCCAGCTGTCATAATGTATACATGTACTTGTACATTGTGTTCTCACCCAGCTGTCATAATGTATGTATGTACTTGTACATTGTGTCCTCACCCAGCTGTCATAATGTATGTATGTACTTGTACATTGTGTCCTCACCCAGCTGTCATAATGTATACATGTACTTGTACATTGTGTCCTCAACCAGCTGTCATAATGTATGTATGTACTTGTACATTGTGTCCTCACCCAGCTGTCATAATGTATGTATGTACTTGTACATTGTGTCCTCAACCAGCTGTCATAATGTATACATGTACTTGTACATTGTGTCCTCACCCAGCTGTCATAATGTATACATGTACTTGTACATTGTGTCCTCACCAAGCTGTCATAATGTATACATGTACTTGTACATTGTGTCCTCACCCAGCTGTCATAATGTATACATGTACTTGTACATTGTGTCCTCACCCAGCTGTCATAATGTATAAATGTACTTGTACATTGTGTCCTCACCAAGCTGTCATAATGTATGTATGTACTAGTACATTGTGTCCTCAACCAGCTGTCATAATGTATGTATGTATGTACTAGTACATTGTGTCCTCAACCAGCTGTCATAATGTATGTATGTACTTGTACATTGTGTCCTCAGCCAGCTGTCATAATGTATGTACTAGTACATTGTGTCCTCAGCCAGCTGTCATAATGTATGTATGTACTTGTACATTGTGTCCTCAGCCAGCTGTCATAATGTATGTATGTACTTGTACATTGTGTCCTCAGCCAGCTGTCATAATGTATGTATGTACTTGTACATTGTGTCCTCAGCCAGCTGTCATAATGTATACATGTACTTGTACATTGTGTCCTCACCCAGCTGTCATAATGTATACATGTACTTGTACATTGTGTCCTCACCCAGCTGTCATAATGTATACATGTACTTGTACATTGTGTCCTCACCCAGCTGTCATAATGTATACATGTACTTGTACATTGTCCTCACCCAGCTGTCATAATGTATACATGTACTTGTACATTGTGTCCTCACCCAGCTGTCATAATGTATGTATGTACTTGTACATTGTCCTCACCCAGCTGTCATAATGTGTGTATGTACTTGTACATTGTGTCCTCACCATTTGTCATAATGTATACATGTACTTGTACATTGTGTCCTCACCCAGCTGTCATAATGTATGTATGTACTTGTACATTGTGTCCTCACCCAGCTGTCATAATGTATGTATGTACTTGTACATTGTGTCCTCACCCAGCTGTCATAATGTGTAAATGTACTTGTACATTGTGTCCTCACCCAGCTGTCATAATGTATAAATGTACTTGTACATTGTGTCCTCACCCAGCTGTCATAATGTATACATGTACTTGTACATTGTATCCTCACCCAGCTGTCATAATGTATGTATGTACTTGTACATTGTGTCCTCAACCAGCTGTCATAATGTATGTATGTACTAGTACATTGTGTCCTCAACCAGCTGTCATAATGTATGTATGTACTTGTACATTGTGTCCTTACCCAGCTGTCTTAATGTATACATGTACTTGTACATTGTGTCCTCACCCAGCTGTCATATTGTATGTATGTACTAGTACATTGTGTCCTCAACCAGCTGTCATAATGTATGTATGTACTAGTACATTGTGTCCTCACCCAGCTGTCATAATGTATACATGTACTTGTACATTGTGTCCTCACCCAGCTGTTATAATGTATACATGTACTTGTACATTGTGTCCTCACCCAGCTGTCATAATGTATGTATGTGCTTGTACATTGTGTCCTCAACCAGCTGTCATAATGTATGTATGTACTTGTACATTGTGTCCTCAACCAGCTGTCATAATGTATGTATGTACTAGTACATTGTGTCCTCAACCAGCTGTCATAATGTATGTATGTACTAGTACATTGTGTCCTCACCCAGCTGTCATAATGTATGTATGTACTTGTACATTGTGTCCTCACCCAGCTGTCATAATGTATACATGTACTTGTACATTGTGTCCTCACCCATCTGTCATAATGTATGTATGTACTTGTACATTGTGTCCTCACCCAGCTGTCATAATGTATACATGTACTTGTACATTGTGTCCTCACCCATCTGTCATAATGTATGTATGTACTAGTACATTGTGTCCTCAACCAGCTGTCATAATGTATACATGTACTTGTACATTGTGTCCTCACCCATCTGTCATAATGTATGTATGTACTTGTACATTGTGTCCTCAACCAGCTGTCATAATGTATGTATGTACTTGTACATTGTGTCCTCACCCAGCTGTCATAATGTATGTATGTACTTGTACATTGTGTCCTCAACAAGCTGTTATAATGTATGTATGTACTAGTACATTGTGTCCTCAACCAGCTGTCATAATGTATGCATGTACTAGTACATTGTGTCCTCACCCATCTGTCATAATGTATGTATGTACTTGTACATTGTGTCCTCACCCAGCTGTCATGATGTATACATGTACTTGTACATTGTGTCCTCACCCAGCTGTAATAATGTATGTATGTACTAGTACATTGTGTCCTCACCCAGATGTCATGATGTATACATGTACTTGTACATTGTGTCCTCAACCAGCTGTCATAATGTATACATGTACTTGTACATTGTGTCCTCACCCAGCTGTCATAATGTATGTATGTACTAGTACATTGTGTCCTCACCCAGCTGTAATAATGTATGTATGTACTTGTACATTGTGTCCTCACCCAGCTGTCATAATGTATGTATGTACTAGTACATTGTGTCCTCAACCAGCTGTCATAATGTATGTATGTATGTACTAGTACATTGTGTCCTCAACCAGCTGTCATAACGTATGTATTTATACATGTACTTGTACATTGTGTCCTCACCCAGCTGTAATAATGTATGTATGTACTTGTACATTGTGTCCTCACCCAGCTGTAATAATGTATGTATGTATGTACTTGTACATTGTGTCCTCACCCAGCTGTAATAATGTATGTATGTACTTGTACATTGTGTCCTCACCCAGCTGTCATAATGTATGTATGTACTTGTACATTGTGTCCTCACCCAGCTGTAATAATGTATGTATGTACTTGTACATTGTGTCCTCACCCAGCTGTCATAATGTATGTATGTACTAGTACATTGTGTCCTCAACCAGCTGTCATAATGTATGTATGTATGTACTAGTACATTGTGTCCTCAACCAGCTGTCATAACGTATGTATTTATACATGTACTTGTACATTGTGTCCTCACCCAGCTGTAATAATGTATGTATGTACTTGTACATTGTGTCCTCACCCAGCTGTAATAATGTATGTATGTATGTACTTGTACATTGTGTCCTCACCCAGCTGTAATAATGTATGTATGTACTTGTACATTGTGTCCTCACCCAGCTGTCATAATGTATGTATGTACTAGTACATTGTGTCCTCACCCAGCTGTCATAATGTATACATGTACTTGTACATTGTGTCCTCACCCAGCTGTTATAATGTATACATGTACTTGTACATTGTGTCCTCACCCAGCTGTCATAATGTATGTATGTACTTGTACATTGTGTCCTCAACCAGCTGTCATAATGTATGTATGTACTTGTACATTGTGTCCTCAACCAGCTGTCATAATGTATGTATGTACTAGTACATTGTGTCCTCAACCAGCTGTCATAATGTATGTATGTACTAGTACATTGTGTCCTCACCCAGCTGTCATAATGTATGTATGTACTTGTACATTGTGTCCTCACCCAGCTGTCATAATGTATACATGTACTTGTACATTGTGTCCTCACCCATCTGTCATAATGTATGTATGTACTTGTACATTGTGTCCTCACCCAGCTGTCATAATGTATACATGTACTTGTACATTGTGTCCTCACCCATCTGTCATAATGTATGTATGTACTAGTACATTGTGTCCTCAACCAGCTGTCATAATGTATACATGTACTTGTACATTGTGTCCTCACCCATCTGTCATAATGTATGTATGTACTTGTACATTGTGTCCTCAACCAGCTGTCATAATGTATGTATGTACTTGTACATTGTGTCCTCACCCAGCTGTCATAATGTATGTATGTACTTGTACATTGTGTCCTCAACCAGCTGTTATAATGTATGTATGTACTAGTACATTGTGTCCTCAACCAGCTGTCATAATGTATGTATGTACTAGTACATTGTGTCCTCACCCATCTGTCATAATGTATGTATGTACTTGTACATTGTGTCCTCACCCAGCTGTCATGATGTATACATGTACTTGTACATTGTGTCCTCACCCAGCTGTAATAATGTATGTATGTACTAGTACATTGTGTCCTCACCCAGCTGTCATGATGTATACATGTACTTGTACATTGTGTCCTCAACCAGCTGTCATAATGTATACATGTACTTGTACATTGTGTCCTCACCCAGCTGTCATAATGTATGTATGTACTAGTACATTGTGTCCTCACCCAGCTGTAATAATGTATGTATGTACTTGTACATTGTGTCCTCACCCAGCTGTCATAATGTATGTATGTACTAGTACATTGTGTCCTCAACCAGCTGTCATAATGTATGTATGTATGTACTAGTACATTGTGTCCTCAACCAGCTGTCATAACGTATGTATTTATACATGTACTTGTACATTGTGTCCTCACCCAGCTGTAATAATGTATGTATGTACTTGTACATTGTGTCCTCACCCAGCTGTAATAATGTATGTATGTATGTACTTGTACATTGTGTCCTCACCCAGCTGTAATAATGTATGTATGTACTTGTACATTGTGTCCTCACCCAGCTGTCATAATGTATGTATGTACTTGTACATTGTGTCCTCACCCAGCTGTAATAATGTATGTATGTACTTGTACATTGTGTCCTCACCCAGCTGTCATAATGTATGTATGTACTAGTACATTGTGTCCTCAACCAGCTGTCATAATGTATACATGTACTTGTACATTGTGTCCTCACCCAGCTGTAATAATGTATGTATGTACTTGTACATTGTGTCCTCACCCAGCTGTCATAATGTATGTATGTACTAGTACATTGTGTCCTCAACCAGCTGTCATAATGTATGTATGTATGTACTAGTACATTGTGTCCTCAACCAGCTGTCATAATGTATGTATGTACTAGTACATTGTGTCCTCAACCAGCTGTCATAATGTATGTATGTACTAGTACATTGTGTCCTCACCCAGCTGTCATAATGTATGTATGTACTTGTACATTGTGTCCTCACCCAGCTGTCATAATGTATACATGTACTTGTACATTGTGTCCTCACCCATCTGTCATAATGTATGTATGTACTTGTACATTGTGTCCTCACCCAGCTGTCATAATGTATACATGTACTTGTACATTGTGTCCTCACCCATCTGTCATAATGTATGTATGTACTAGTACATTGTGTCCTCAACCAGCTGTCATAATGTATACATGTACTTGTACATTGTGTCCTCACCCATCTGTCATAATGTATGTATGTACTTGTACATTGTGTCCTCAACCAGCTGTCATAATGTATGTATGTACTTGTACATTGTGTCCTCACCCAGCTGTCATAATGTATGTATGTACTTGTACATTGTGTCCTCAACCAGCTGTTATAATGTATGTATGTACTAGTACATTGTGTCCTCAACCAGCTGTCATAATGTATGTATGTACTAGTACATTGTGTCCTCACCCATCTGTCATAATGTATGTATGTACTTGTACATTGTGTCCTCACCCAGCTGTCATGATGTATACATGTACTTGTACATTGTGTCCTCACCCAGCTGTAATAATGTATGTATGTACTAGTACATTGTGTCCTCACCCAGCTGTCATGATGTATACATGTACTTGTACATTGTGTCCTCAACCAGCTGTCATAATGTATACATGTACTTGTACATTGTGTCCTCACCCAGCTGTCATAATGTATGTATGTACTAGTACATTGTGTCCTCACCCAGCTGTAATAATGTATGTATGTACTTGTACATTGTGTCCTCACCCAGCTGTCATAATGTATGTATGTACTAGTACATTGTGTCCTCAACCAGCTGTCATAATGTATGTATGTATGTACTAGTACATTGTGTCCTCAACCAGCTGTCATAACGTATGTATTTATACATGTACTTGTACATTGTGTCCTCACCCAGCTGTAATAATGTATGTATGTACTTGTACATTGTGTCCTCACCCAGCTGTAATAATGTATGTATGTATGTACTTGTACATTGTGTCCTCACCCAGCTGTAATAATGTATGTATGTACTTGTACATTGTGTCCTCACCCAGCTGTCATAATGTATGTATGTACTTGTACATTGTGTCCTCACCCAGCTGTAATAATGTATGTATGTACTTGTACATTGTGTCCTCACCCAGCTGTCATAATGTATGTATGTACTAGTACATTGTGTCCTCAACCAGCTGTCATAATGTATACATGTACTTGTACATTGTGTCCTCACCCAGCTGTAATAATGTATGTATGTACTTGTACATTGTGTCCTCACCCAGCTGTCATAATGTATGTATGTACTAGTACATTGTGTCCTCAACCAGCTGTCATAATGTATGTATGTATGTACTAGTACATTGTGTCCTCAACCAGCTGTCATAATGTATGTATGTACTTGTACATTGTGTCCTCACCCAGCTGTCATAATGTATGTATGTACTAGTACATTGTGTCCTCAACCAGCTGTCATAATGTATGTATGTACTAGTACATTGTGTCCTCAACCAGCTGTCATAATGTATGTATGTACTAGTACATTGTGTCCTCACCCATCTGTCATAATGTATGTATGTACTTGTACATTGTGTCCTCAGCCAGCTGTCATAATGTATGTATGTACTAGTACATTGTGTCCTCAACCAGCTGTCATAATGTATGTATGTACTAGTACATTGTGTCCTCACCCATCTGTCATAATGTATGTATGTACTTGTACATTGTGTCCTCACCCAGCTGTCATAATGTATGTATGTACTAGTACATTGTGTCCTCAACCAGCTGTCATAATGTATGTATGTACTAGTACATTGTGTCCTCACCCATCTGTCATAATGTATGTATGTACTTGTACATTGTGTCCTCACCCAGCTGTCATGATGTATGTATGTACTTGTACATTGTGTCCTCACCCAGCTGTCATGATGTATACATGTACTTGTACATTGTGTCCTCACCCAGCTGTAATAATGTATGTATGTACTAGTACATTGTGTCCTCACCCAGCTGTCATGATGTATACATGTACTTGTACATTGTGTCCTCAACCAGCTGTCATAATGTATGTATGTACTAGTACATTGTGTCCTCAACCAGCTGTCATAATGTATGTATTTATACATGTACTTGTACATTGTGTCCTCACCCAGCTGTCATAACGTATGTATTTATACATGTACTTGTACATTGTGTCCTCAACCAGCTGTCATAATGTATGTATGTACTAGTACATTGTGTCCTCAACCAGCTGTCATAATGTATGTATGTACTTGTACATTGTGTCCTCAGCCAGCTGTCATAATGTATGTATTTATACATGTACTTGTACATTGTGTCCTCACCCAGCTATCACCATGTATGTATTTATACATGTACTAGTACATTGTGTCCTCACCCAGCTGTCATAATGCATGTATTTATACATGTACTTGTACATTGTGTCCTCACCCAGCTGTCATAACGTATGTATTTATACATGTACTTGTACATTGTGTCCTCAACCAGCTGTCATAATGTATGTATGTACTTGTACATTGTGTCCTCACCCAGCTGTCATAATGTATGTATGTACTTGTACATTGTGTCCTTACCCAGCTGTCATAATGTATATATGTACTTGTACATTGTGTCCTCACCATTTGTCATAATGTATACATGTACTTGTACATTGTGTCCTCACCCAGCTGTCATAATGTATATATGTACTTGTACATTGTGTCCTCACCCAGCTGTCATAATGTATACATGTACTTGTACATTGTGTCCTCACCCAGCTGTCATAATGTATACATGTACTTGTACATTGTGTCCTCACCCAGCTGTCATAATGTATACATGTACTTGTACATTGTGTCCTCACCCAGCTGTCATAATGTATGTATGTACTTGTACATTGTGTCCTCACCCAGCTGTCATAATGTATACATGTACATTGTGTCCTCACCCAGCTGTCATAATGTATGTATGTACTTGTACATTGTGTCCTCACCCAGCTGTCATAATGTATATATGTACTTGTACATTGTGTCCTCACCCAGCTGTCATAATGTATACATGTACATTGTGTCCTCACCCAGCTGTCATAATGTATGTATGTACTTGTACATTGTGTCCTCACCAAGCTGTCATAATGTATGTATGTACTAGTACATTGTGTCCTCACCCAGCTGTCATAATGTATGTATGTACTTGTACATTGTGTCCTCACCCAGCTGTCATAATGTATGTATGTACTTGTACATTGTGTCCTCACCCAGCTGTCATAATGTATGTATGTACTTGTACATTGTGTCCTCACCAAGCTGTCATAATGTATGTATGTACTAGTACATTGTGTCCTCACCCAGCTGTCATAATGTATGTATGTACTTGTACATTGTGTCCTCACCCAGCTGTCATAATGTATACATGTACTTGTACATTGTGTCCTCACCCAGCTGTCATAATGTATGTATGTACTTGTACATTGTGTCCTCACCCAGCTGTCATAATGTATGTATGTACTTGTACATTGTGTCCTCACCCAGCTGTCATAATGTATATATGTACTTGTACATTGTGTCCTCACCCAGCTGTCATAATGTATGTATGTACTAGTACATTGTGTCCTCACCCAGCTGTCATAATGTATGTATGTACTTGTACATCGTGTCCTCAACCAGCTGTCATAATGTATGTATGTACTTGTACATCGTGTCCTCACCCAGCTGTCATAATGTATGTATGTACTTGTACATTGTGTCCTCACCCAGCTGTCATTGTGTCCTCACCCAGCTGTCATAATGTATATATGTACTTGTACATTGTGTCCTCACCCAGCTGTCATAATGTATGTATGTACTAGTACATTGTGTCCTCACCCAGCTGTCATAATGTATACATGTACTTGTACATTGTGTCCTCACCCAGCTGTCATAATGTATACATGTACTTGTACATTGTGTCCTCACCCAGCTGTCATAATGTATACATGTACTTGTACATTGTGTCCTCACCCAGCTGTCATAATGTATACATGTACTTGTACATTGTGTCCTCACCCAGCTGTCATAATGTATGTATGTACTAGTACATTGTGTCCTCACCCAGCTGTCATAATGTAAGTATGTACTTGTACATTGTGTCCTCACCCAGCTGTCATAATGTATGTATTTATACATGTACTTGTACATTGTGTCCTCAACCAGTTGTCATAATGTATGTATGTACTAGTACATTGTGTCCTCACCCAGCTGTCATAATGTATGTATGTACTTGTACATTGTGTCCTCAACCAGCTGTCATAATGTATGTATGTACTTGTACATCGTGTCCTCACCCAGCTGTCATAATGTATGTATGTACTTGTACATTGTGTCCTCACCCAGCTGTCATAATGTATGTATGTACTTGTACATTGTGTCCTCACCCAGCTGTCATAATGTATGTATGTACTTGTACATCGTGTCCTCACCCAGCTGTCATAATGTATGTATGTACTTGTACATCGTGTCCTCACCCAGCTGTCATAATGTATGTACTTGTACATTGTGTCCTCACCCAGCTGTCATAATGTATATATGTACTTGTACATTGTGTCCTCACCCAGCTGTCATAATGTATATATGTACTTGTACATTGTGTCCTCACCCAGCTGTCATAATGTATGTATGTACTAGTACATTGTGTCCTCACCCAGCTGTCATAATGTATGTATGTACTTGTACATTGTGTCCTCAACCAGCTGTCATAATGTATGTATGTACTAGTACATTGTGTCCTCACCCAGCTGTCATAATGTATACATGTACTTGTACATTGTGTCCTCACCCAGCTGTAATAATGTATACATGTACTTGTACATTGTGTCCTCACCCAGCTGTAATAATGTATACATGTACTTGTACATTGTGTCCTCACCCAGCTGTCATAATGTATACATGTACTTGTACATTGTGTCCTCACCCAGCTGTCATAATGTATACATGTACTTGTACATTGTGTCCTCACCCCAGCTGTCATAATGTATGTATGTACTAGTACATTGTGTCCTCACCCAGCTGTCATAATGTAAGTATGTACTTGTACATTGTGTCCTCACCCAGCTGTCATAATGTATGTATTTATACATGTACTTGTACATTGTGTCCTCACCCAGCTGTCATAATGTATGTATTTATACATGTACTTGTACATTGTGTCCTCACCCAGCTGTCATAATGTATGTATTTATACATGTACTTGTACATTGTGTCCTCACCCAGCTGTCATAATGTATGTATTTATACATGTACTTGTACATTGTGTCCTCACCCAGTTGTCATAATGTATGTATTTATACATGTACTTGTACATTGTGTCCTCACCCAGCTGTCATAATGTATGTATTTATACATGTACTTGTACATTGTGTCCTCACCCAGTTGTCATAATGTATGTATTTATACATGTACTTGTACATTGTGTCCTCACCCAGCTGTCATAATGTATGTATTTATACATGTACTTGTACATTGTGTCCTCACCCAGCTGTCATAATGTATGTATTTATACATGTACTTGTACATTGTGTCCTCACCCAGTTGTCATAATGTATGTATTTATACATGTACTTGTACATTGTGTCCTCACCCAGCTGTCATAATGTATGTATTTATACATGTACTTGTACATTGTGTCCTCACCCAGTTGTCATAATGTATGTATTTATACATGTACTTGTACATTGTGTCCTCACCCAGCTGTCATAATGTATGTATTTATACATGTACTTGTACATTGTGTCCTCACCCAGCTGTCATAATGTATGTATTTATACATGTACTTGTACATTGTGTCCTCACCCAGCTGTCATAATGTATGTATTTATACATGTACTTGTACATTGTGTCCTCACCCAGTTGTCATAATGTATGTATTTATACATGTACTTGTACATTGTGTCCTCACCCAGCTGTCATAATGTATTTATACATGTACTTGTACATTGTGTCCTCACCCAGTTGTCATAATGTATTTATACATGTACTTGTACATTGTGTCCTCACCCAGTTGTCATAATGTATGTATTTATACATGTACTTGTACATTGTGTCCTCACCCAGTTGTCATAATGTATGTATTTATACATGTACTTGTACATTGTGTCCTCACCCAGTTGTCATAATGTATGTATTTATACATGTACTTGTACATTGTGTCCTCACCCAGCTGTCATAATGTATGTATTTATACATGTACTTGTACATTGTGTCCTCACCCAGCTGTCATAATGTATGTATTTATACATGTACTTGTACATTGTGTCCTCACCCAGCTGTCATAATGTATGTATTTATACATGTACTTGTACATTGTGTCCTCACCCAGCTGTCATAATGTATGTATGTATTTATACATGTACTTGTACATTGTGTCCTCACCCAGCTGTCATAATGTATGTATGTATTTATACATGTACTTGTACATTGTGTCCTCACCCAGTTGTCATAATGTATGTATGTACTTGTACATTGTGTCCTCAACCAGCTGTCATAATGTATGTATGTACTTGTACATCGTGTCCTCACCCAGCTGTCATAATGTATGTATGTACTTGTACATTGTGTCCTCACCCAGCTGTCATAATGTATGTATGTACTTGTACATCGTGTCCTCACCCAGCTGTCATAATGTATGTATGTACTTGTACATCGTGTCCTCACCCAGCTGTCATAATGTATGTATGTACTTGTACATCGTGTCCTCACCCAGCTGTCATAATGTATGTATGTACTTGTACATTGTGTCCTCACCCAGCTGTCATAATGTATGTATGTACTTGTACATTGTGTCCTCACCCAGCTGTCATAATGTATGTATGTACTAGTACATTGTGTCCTCACCCAGCTGTCATAATGTATGTATGTACTTGTACATTGTGTCCTCAACCAGCTGTCATAATGTATGTATGTACTAGTACATTGTGTCCTCACCCAGCTGTCATAATGTATACATGTACTTGTACATTGTGTCCTCACCCAGCTGTAATAATGTATACATGTACTTGTACATTGTGTCCTCACCCAGCTGTAATAATGTATACATGTACTTGTACATTGTGTCCTCACCCAGCTGTCATAATGTATACATGTACTTGTACATTGTGTCCTCACCCAGCTGTCATAATGTATACATGTACTTGTACATTGTGTCCTCACCCAGCTGTCATAATGTATACATGTACTTGTACATTGTGTCCTCACCCAGCTGTCATAATGTATGTATGTACTAGTACATTGTGTCCTCACCCAGCTGTCATAATGTAAGTATGTACTTGTACATTGTGTCCTCACCCAGCTGTCATAATGTATGTATTTATACATGTACTTGTACATTGTGTCCTCACCCAGCTGTCATAATGTATGTATTTATACATGTACTTGTACATTGTGTCCTCACCCAGCTGTCATAATGTATGTATTTATACATGTACTTGTACATTGTGTCCTCACCCAGCTGTCATAATGTATGTATTTATACATGTACTTGTACATTGTGTCCTCACCCAGCTGTCATAATGTATGTATTTATACATGTACTTGTACATTGTGTCCTCACCCAGCTGTCATAATGTATGTATTTATACATGTACTTGTACATTGTGTCCTCACCCAGCTGTCATAATGTATGTATTTATACATGTACTTGTACATTGTGTCCTCACCCAGTTGTCATAATGTATGTATTTATACATGTACTTGTACATTGTGTCCTCACCCAGCTGTCATAATGTATGTATTTATACATGTACTTGTACATTGTGTCCTCACCCAGCTGTCATAATGTATGTATTTATACATGTACTTGTACATTGTGTCCTCACCCAGCTGTCATAATGTATGTATTTATACATGTACTTGTACATTGTGTCCTCACCCAGTTGTCATAATGTATGTATTTATACATGTACTTGTACATTGTGTCCTCACCCAGCTGTCATAATGTATGTATTTATACATGTACTTGTACATTGTGTCCTCACCCAGTTGTCATAATGTATGTATTTATACATGTACTTGTACATTGTGTCCTCACCCAGCTGTCATAATGTATGTATTTATACATGTACTTGTACATTGTGTCCTCACCCAGCTGTCATAATGTATGTATTTATACATGTACTTGTACATTGTGTCCTCACCCAGCTGTCATAATGTATGTATTTATACATGTACTTGTACATTGTGTCCTCACCCAGCTGTCATAATGTATGTATGTATTTATACATGTACTTGTACATTGTGTCCTCACCCAGCTGTCATAATGTATGTATGTATTTATACATGTACTTGTACATTGTGTCCTCACCCAGCTGTCATAATGTATGTATGTATTTATACATGTACTTGTACATTGTGTCCTCACCCAGCTGTCATAATGTATGTATGTATTTATACATGTACTTGTACATTGTGTCCTCACCCAGCTGTCATAATGTATGTATGTATTTATACATGTACTTGTACATTGTGTCCTCACCCAGCTGTCATAATGTATGTATTTATACATGTACTTGTACATTGTGTCCTCACCCAGCTGTCATAATGTATGTATGTATTTATACATGTACTTGTACATTGTGTCCTCACCCAGCTGTCATAATGTATGTATGTATTTATACATGTACTTGTACATTGTGTCCTCACCCAGCTGTCATAATGTATGTATGTATTTATACATGTACTTGTACATTGTGTCCTCACCCAGCTGTCATAATGTATGTATTTATACATGTACTTGTACATTGTGTCCTCACCCAGCTGTCATAATGTATGTATTTATACATGTACTTGTACATTGTGTCCTCACCCAGCTGTCATAATGTATGTATTTATACATGTACTTGTACATTGTGTCCTCACCCAGCTGTCATAATGTATGTATTTATACATGTACTTGTACATTGTGTCCTCACCCAGCTGTCATAATGTATGTATTTATACATGTACTTGTACATTGTGTCCTCACCCAGCTGTCATAATGTATGTATTTATACATGTACTTGTACATTGTGTCCTCACCCAGCTGTCATAATGTATGTATTTATACATGTACTTGTACATTGTGTCCTCACCCAGCTGTCATAATGTATGTATTTATACATGTACTTGTACATTGTGTCCTCACCCAGCTGTCATAATGTATGTATTTATACATGTACTTGTACATTGTGTCCTCACCCAGCTGTCATAATGTATGTATTTATACATGTACTTGTACATTGTGTCCTCACCCAGCTGTCATAATGTATGTATTTATACATGTACTTGTACATTGTGTCCTCACCCAGCTGTCATAATGTATGTATTTATACATGTACTTGTACATTGTGTCCTCACCCAGCTGTCATAATGTATGTATTTATACATGTACTTGTACATTGTGTCCTCACCCAGCTGTCATGATGTATGTATTTATACATGTACTTGTACATTGTGTCCTCACCCAGCTGTCATGATGTATGTATTTATACATGTACTTGTACATTGTGTCCTCACCCAGCTGTCATGATGTATGTATTTATACATGTACTTGTACATCATGTCCTCACCCAGCTGTCATGATGTATGTATTTATACATGTACTTGTACATCGTGTCCTCACCCAGCTGTCATAATGTATGTATTTATACATGTACTTGTACATTGTGTCCTCACCCAGCTGTCATAATGTATGTATTTATACATGTACTTGTACATTGTGTCCTCACCCAGCTGTCATGATGTATGTATTTATACATGTACTTGTACATTGTGTCCTCACCCAGCTGTCATAATGTATGTATTTATACATGTACTTGTACATTGTGTCCTCACCCAGCTGTCATAATGTATGTATTTATACATGTACTTGTACATTGTGTCCTCACCCAGCTGTCATGATGTATGTATTTATACATGTACTTGTACATTGTGTCCTCACCCAGCTGTCATAATGTATGTATTTATACATGTACTTGTACATTGTGTCCTCACCCAGCTGTCATGATGTATGTATTTATACATGTACTTGTACATTGTGTCCTCACCCAGCTGTCATGATGTATGTATTTATACATGTACTTGTACATTGTGTCCTCACCCAGCTGTCATAATGTATGTATTTATACATGTACTTGTACATTGTGTCCTCACCCAGCTGTCATAATGTATGTATCTATACATGTACTTGTACATTGTGTCCTCACCCAGCTGTCATAATGTATGTATGTACTTGTACATTGTGTCCTCACCCAGCTGTCATAATGTATGTATTTATACATGTACTTGTACATTGTGTCCTCACCCAGCTGTCATAATGTATGTATTTATACATGTACTTGTACATTGTGTCCTCACCCAGCTGTCATAATGTATGTATTTATACATGTACTTGTACATTGTGTCCTCACCCAGCTGTCATAATGTATGTATTTATACATGTACTTGTACATTGTGTCCTCACCCAGCTGTCATAATGTATGTATTTATACATGTACTTGTACATTGTGTCCTCACCCAGCTGTCATAATGTATGTATTTATACATGTACTTGTACATTGTGTCCTCACCCAGCTGTCATGATGTATGTATTTATACATGTACTTGTACATCGTGTCCTCACCCAGCTGTCATAATGTATGTATTTATACATGTACTTGTACATTGTGTCACCCAGCTGTCATAATGTATGTATTTATACATGTACTAGTACATTGTGTCCTCACCCAGCTGTCATAATGTATGTATTTATACATGTACTTGTACATTGTGTCCTCACCCAGCTGTCATAATGTATGTATTTATACATGTACTAGTACATTGTGTCCTCACCCAGCTGTCATAATGTATGTATTTATACATGTACTAGTACATTGTGTCCTCACCCAGCTGTCATAATGTATGTATTTATACATGTACTAGTACATTGTGTCCTCACCCAGCTGTCATAATGTATGTATTTATACATGTACTAGTACATTGTGTCCTCACCCAGCTGTCATAATGTATGTATTTATACATGTACTTGTACATTGTGTCCTCACCCAGCTGTCATAATGTATGTATTTATACATGTACTAGTACATTGTGTCCTCACCCAGCTGTCATAATGTATGTATTTATACATGTACTAGTACATTGTGTCCTCACCCAGCTGTCATAATGTATGTATTTATACATGTACTAGTACATTGTGTCCTCACCCAGCTGTCATAATGTATGTATTTATACATGTACTTGTACATTGTGTCCTCACCCAGCTGTCATAATGTATGTATTTATACATGTACTAGTACATTGTGTCCTCACCCAGCTGTCATAATGTATGTATTTATACATGTACTTGTACATTGTGTCCTCACCCAGCTGTCATAATGTATGTATGTGCTTGTACATTGTGTCCTCACCCAGCTGTCATGATGTATAAATGTACTTGTACATTGTGTCCTCACCCAGCTGTCATAATGTATGTATGTACTTGTACATTGTGTCCTCACCCAGCTGTCATAATGTATGTATGTACTAGTACATTGTGTCCTCAACCAGCTGTCATAATGTATGTATGTACTAGTACATTGTGTCCTCACCCAGCTGTCATGATGTATAAATGTACTTGTACATTGTGTCCTCACCCAGCTGTCATAATGTATGTATGTACTAGTACATTGTGTCCTCACCCAGCTGTCATGATGTATAAATGTACTTGTACATTGTGTCCTCACCCAGCTGTCATAATGTATGTATGTACTTGTACATTTTGTCCTCACTCAGCTGTCATAATGTATGTATGTACTAGTACATTGTGTCCTCAACCAGCTGTCATAATGTATGTATGTACTAGTACATTGTGTCCTCACCCAGCTGTCATGATGTATAAATGTACTTGTACATTGTGTCCTCACCCAGCTGTCATGATGTATAAATGTACTTGTACATTGTGTCCTCACCCAGCTGTCATAATGTATGTATGTACTTGTACATTGTGTCCTCACCCAGCTGTCATAATGTATACATGTACTTGTACATTGTGTCCTCACCCAGCTGTCATAATGTATAAATGTACTTGTACATTGTGTCCTCACCAAGCTGTCATAATGTATGTATGTACTAGTACATTGTGTCCTCAACCAGCTGTCATAATGTATGTATGTATGTACTAGTACATTGTGTCCTCAACCAGCTGTCATAATGTATGTATGTACTTGTACATTGTGTCCTCAGCCAGCTGTCATAATGTATGTACTAGTACATTGTGTCCTCAACCAGCTGTCATAATGTATGTACTAGTACATTGTGTCCTCAACCAGCTGTCATAATGTATGTATGTACTTGTACATTGTGTCCTCACCCAGCTGTCATAATGTATGTATGTACTTGTACATTGTGTCCTCACCCAGCTGTCATAATGTATGTATGTACTAGTACATTGTGTCCTCAACCAGCTGTCATAATGTATGTATGTACTTGTACATTGTGTCCTCAGCCAGCTGTCATAATGTATGTATGTACTTGTACATTGTGTCCTCAGCCAGCTGTCATAATGTATACATGTACTTGTACATTGTGTCCTCACCCAGCTGTCATAATGTATACATGTACTTGTACATTGTGTCCTCACCCAGCTGTCATAATGTATACATGTACTTGTACATTGTGTCCTCACCCAGCTGTCATAATGTATACATGTACTTGTACATTGTCCTCACCCAGCTGTCATAATGTATACATGTACTTGTACATTGTGTCCTCACCCAGCTGTCATAATGTATGTATGTACTTGTACATTGTCCTCACCCAGCTGTCATAATGTGTGTATGTACTTGTACATTGTGTCCTCACCATTTGTCATAATGTATACATGTACTTGTACATTGTGTCCTCACCCAGCTGTCATAATGTATGTATGTACTTGTACATTGTGTCCTCACCCAGCTGTCATAATGTATGTATGTACTTGTACATTGTGTCCTCACCCAGCTGTCATAATGTATAAATGTACTTGTACATTGTGTCCTCACCCAGCTGTCATAATGTATAAATGTACTTGTACATTGTGTCCTCACCCAGCTGTCATAATGTATACATGTACTTGTACATTGTGTCCTCACCCAGCTGTCATAATGTATGTATGTACTTGTACATTGTGTCCTCAACCAGCTGTCATAATGTATGTATGTACTTGTACATTGTGTCCTTACCCAGCTGTCTTAATGTATACATGTACTTGTACATTGTGTCCTCACCCAGCTGTCATATTGTATGTATGTACTAGTACATTGTGTCCTCAACCAGCTGTCATAATGTATGTATGTACTAGTACATTGTGTCCTCAACCAGCTGTCATAATGTATGTATGTACTTGTACATTGTGTCCTTACCCAGCTGTCTTAATGTATACATGTACTTGTACATTGTGTCCTCACCCAGCTGTCATATTGTATGTATGTACTAGTACATTGTGTCCTCAACCAGCTGTCATAATGTATGTATGTACTAGTACATTGTGTCCTCACCCAGCTGTCATAATGTATACATGTACTTGTACATTGTGTCCTCACCCAGCTGTCATAATGTATACATGTACTTGTACATTGTGTCCTCACCCAGCTGTCATAATGTATGTATGTACTTGTACATTGTGTCCTCAACCAGCTGTCATAATGTATGTATGTACTTGTACATTGTGTCCTCAACCAGCTGTCATAATGTATGTATGTACTAGTACATTGTGTCCTCAACCAGCTGTCATAATGTATGTATGTACTAGTACATTGTGTCCTCACCCAGCTGTCATAATGTATGTATGTACTTGTACATTGTGTCCTCACCCAGCTGTCATAATGTATACATGTACTTGTACATTGTGTCCTCACCCATCTGTCATAATGTATGTATGTACTTGTACATTGTGTCCTCACCCAGCTGTCATAATGTATACATGTACTTGTACATTGTGTCCTCACCCATCTGTCATAATGTATGTATGTACTTGTACATTGTGTCCTCACAAAGCTGTCATGATGTATAAATGTACTTGTACATTGTGTCCTCACCCAGCTGTCATAATGTATGTATGTACTAGTACATTGTGTCCTCACCCAGCTGTCATGATGTATAAATGTACTTGTACATTGTGTCCTCACCCAGCTGTCATAATGTATGTATGTACTTGTACATTGTGTCCTCACCCAGCTGTCATAATGTATGTATGTACTAGTACATTGTGTCCTCAACCAGCTGTCATAATGTATGTATGTACTTGTACATCGTGTCCTCACCCAGCTGTCATAATGTATGTATGTACTTGTACATTGTGTCCTCACCCAGCTGTCATAATGTATGTATGTACTTGTACATTGTGTCCTCACCCAGCTGTCATAATGTATGTATGTACATTGTGTCCTCACCCAGCTGTCATAATGTATGTATGTACTTGTACATTGTGTCCTCACCCAGCTGTCATAATGTATGTATGTACTTGTACATCGTGTCCTCACCCAGCTGTCATAATGTATGTATGTACTTGTACATTGTGTCCTCACCCAGCTGTCATAATGTATATATGTACTTGTACATTGTGTCCTCACCCAGCTGTCATAATGTATGTATGTACTAGTACATTGTGTCCTCACCCAGCTGTCATAATGTATGTATGTACTTGTACATTGTGTCCTCAACCAGCTGTCATAATGTATGTATGTACTAGTACATTGTGTCCTCACCCAGCTGTCATAATGTATACATGTACTTGTACATTGTGTCCTCACCCAGCTGTAATAATGTATACATGTACTTGTACATTGTGTCCTCACCCAGCTGTAATAATGTATACATGTACTTGTACATTGTGTCCTCACCCAGCTGTCATAATGTATACATGTACTTGTACATTGTGTCCTCACCCAGCTGTCATAATGTATACATGTACTTGTACATTGTGTCCTCACCCAGCTGTCATAATGTATGTATGTACTAGTACATTGTGTCCTCACCCAGCTGTCATAATGTAAGTATGTACTTGTACATTGTGTCCTCACCCAGCTGTCATAATGTATGTATTTATACATGTACTTGTACATTGTGTCCTCAACCAGTTGTCATAATGTATGTATGTACTAGTACATTGTGTCCTCACCCAGCTGTCATAATGTATGTATGTACTTGTACATTGTGTCCTCAACCAGCTGTCATAATGTATGTATGTACTTGTACATCGTGTCCTCACCCAGCTGTCATAATGTATGTATGTACTTGTACATTGTGTCCTCACCCAGCTGTCATAATGTATGTATGTACTTGTACATTGTGTCCTCACCCAGCTGTCATAATGTATGTATGTACTTGTACATCGTGTCCTCACCCAGCTGTCATAATGTATGTATGTACTTGTACATCGTGTCCTCACCCAGCTGTCATAATGTATGTATGTACTTGTACATTGTGTCCTCACCCAGCTGTCATAATGTATATATGTACTTGTACATTGTGTCCTCACCCAGCTGTCATAATGTATGTATGTACTAGTACATTGTGTCCTCACCCAGCTGTCATAATGTATGTATGTACTTGTACATTGTGTCCTCAACCAGCTGTCATAATGTATGTATGTACTAGTACATTGTGTCCTCACCCAGCTGTCATAATGTATACATGTACTTGTACATTGTGTCCTCACCCAGCTGTAATAATGTATACATGTACTTGTACATTGTGTCCTCACCCAGCTGTAATAATGTATACATGTACTTGTACATTGTGTCCTCACCCAGCTGTCATAATGTATACATGTACTTGTACATTGTGTCCTCACCCAGCTGTCATAATGTATACATGTACTTGTACATTGTGTCCTCACCCAGCTGTCATAATGTATGTATGTACTAGTACATTGTGTCCTCACCCAGCTGTCATAATGTATGTATGTACTTGTACATTGTGTCCTCAACCAGCTGTCATAATGTATGTATGTACTAGTACATTGTGTCCTCACCCAGCTGTCATAATGTATACATGTACTTGTACATTGTGTCCTCACCCAGCTGTCATAATGTATGTATGTACTTGTACATTGTGTCCTCAGCCAGCTGTCATAATGTATGTATGTACTTGTACATTGTGTCCTCACCCAGCTGTCATAATGTATGTATGTACTTGTACATTGTGTCCTCACCCAGCTGTCATAATGTATGTATGTACTAGTACATTGTGTCCTCAACCAGCTGTCATAATGTATGTATGTACTAGTACATTGTGTCCTCACCCAGCTGTCATAATGTATGTATGTACTAGTACATTGTGTCCTCACCCAGCTGTCATAATGTATGTATGTACTTGTACATTGTGTCCTCACCCAGCTGTCATAATGTATGTATGTACTTGTACATTGTGTCCTCACCCAGCTGTCATGATGTATGTATGTACTAGTACATTGTGTCCTCACCCAGCTGTCATAATGTATGTATGTACTTGTACATTGTGTCCTCACCCAGCTGTCATAATGTATGTATGTACTTGTACATTGTGTCCTCACCCAGCTGTCATAATGTATGTATGTACTAGTACATTGTGTCCTCACCCAGCTGTCATAATGTATGTATGTACTTGTACATTGTGTCCTCACCCAGCTGTCATAATGTATGTATGTACTTGTACATTGTGTCCTCACCCAGCTGTCATAATGTATGTATGTACTAGTACATTGTGTCCTCACCCAGCTGTCATAATGTATGTATGTACTTGTACATTGTGTCCTCACCCAGCTGTCATGATGTATAAATGTACTTGTACATTGTGTCCTCACCCAGCTGTCATAATGTATGTATGTACTTGTACATTGTGTCCTCACCCAGCTGTCATAATGTATGTATGTACTAGTACATTGTGTCCTCACCCAGCTGTCATGATGTATAAATGTACTTGTACATTGTGTCCTCACCCAGCTGTCATAATGTATGTATGTACTTGTACATTGTGTCCTCACCCAGCTGTCATAATGTATGTATGTACTTGTACATTGTGTCCTCACCCAGCTGTCATAATGTATGTATGTACTTGTACATTGTGTCCTCACCCAGCTGTCATAATGTATGTATGTACTAGTACATTGTGTCCTCACCCAGCTGTCATAATGTATGTATGTACTTGTACATTGTGTCCTCACCCAGCTGTCATAATGTATGTATGTACTTGTACATTGTGTCCTCACCCAGCTGTCATAATGTATGTATGTACTAGTACATTGTGTCCTCACCCAGCTGTCATAATGTATGTATGTACTTGTACATTGTGTCCTCACCCAGCTGTCATGATGTATAAATGTACTTGTACATTGTGTCCTCACCCAGCTGTCATAATGTATGTATGTACTTGTACATTGTGTCCTCACCCAGCTGTCATAATGTATGTATGTACTAGTACATTGTGTCCTCAACCAGCTGTCATGATGTATAAATGTACTTGTACATTGTGTCCTCACCCAGCTGTCATGATGTATAAATGTACTTGTACATTGTGTCCTCACCCAGCTGTCATAATGTATGTATGTACTTGTACATTGTGTCCTCACCCAGCTGTCATAATGTATGTATGTACTAGTACATTGTGTCCTCAACCAGCTGTCATAATGTATGTATGTACTAGTACATTGTGTCCTCACCCAGCTGTCATGATGTATAAATGTACTTGTACATTGTGTCCTCACCCAGCTGTCATAATGTATGTATGTACTAGTACATTGTGTCCTCACCCAGCTGTCATGATGTATAAATGTACTTGTACATTGTGTCCTCACCCAGCTGTCATAATGTATGTATGTACTTGTACATTTTGTCCTCACTCAGCTGTCATAATGTATGTATGTACTAGTACATTGTGTCCTCAACCAGCTGTCATAATGTATGTATGTACTAGTACATTGTGTCCTCACCCAGCTGTCATGATGTATAAATGTACTTGTACATTGTGTCCTCACCCAGCTGTCATGATGTATAAATGTACTTGTACATTGTGTCCTCACCCAGCTGTCATAATGTATGTATGTACTTGTACATTGTGTCCTCACCCAGCTGTCATAATGTATACATGTACTTGTACATTGTGTCCTCACCCAGCTGTCATAATGTATAAATGTACTTGTACATTGTGTCCTCACCAAGCTGTCATAATGTATGTATGTACTAGTACATTGTGTCCTCAACCAGCTGTCATAATGTATGTATGTATGTACTAGTACATTGTGTCCTCAACCAGCTGTCATAATGTATGTATGTACTTGTACATTGTGTCCTCAGCCAGCTGTCATAATGTATGTACTAGTACATTGTGTCCTCAACCAGCTGTCATAATGTATGTACTAGTACATTGTGTCCTCAACCAGCTGTCATAATGTATGTATGTACTTGTACATTGTGTCCTCACCCAGCTGTCATAATGTATGTATGTACTTGTACATTGTGTCCTCACCCAGCTGTCATAATGTATGTATGTACTAGTACATTGTGTCCTCAACCAGCTGTCATAATGTATGTATGTACTTGTACATTGTGTCCTCAGCCAGCTGTCATAATGTATGTATGTACTTGTACATTGTGTCCTCAGCCAGCTGTCATAATGTATACATGTACTTGTACATTGTGTCCTCACCCAGCTGTCATAATGTATACATGTACTTGTACATTGTGTCCTCACCCAGCTGTCATAATGTATACATGTACTTGTACATTGTGTCCTCACCCAGCTGTCATAATGTATACATGTACTTGTACATTGTCCTCACCCAGCTGTCATAATGTATACATGTACTTGTACATTGTGTCCTCACCCAGCTGTCATAATGTATGTATGTACTTGTACATTGTCCTCACCCAGCTGTCATAATGTGTGTATGTACTTGTACATTGTGTCCTCACCATTTGTCATAATGTATACATGTACTTGTACATTGTGTCCTCACCCAGCTGTCATAATGTATGTATGTACTTGTACATTGTGTCCTCACCCAGCTGTCATAATGTATGTATGTACTTGTACATTGTGTCCTCACCCAGCTGTCATAATGTATAAATGTACTTGTACATTGTGTCCTTACCCAGCTGTCTTAATGTATACATGTACTTGTACATTGTGTCCTCACCCAGCTGTCATAATGTATACATGTACTTGTACATTGTGTCCTCACCCAGCTGTCATAATGTATACATGTACTTGTACATTGTGTCCTCACCCAGCTGTCATAATGTATGTATGTACTTGTACATTGTGTCCTCAACCAGCTGTCATAATGTATGTATGTACTTGTACATTGTGTCCTCAACCAGCTGTCATAATGTATGTATGTACTAGTACATTGTGTCCTCAACCAGCTGTCATAATGTATGTATGTACTAGTACATTGTGTCCTCACCCAGCTGTCATAATGTATGTATGTACTTGTACATTGTGTCCTCACCCAGCTGTCATAATGTATACATGTACTTGTACATTGTGTCCTCACCCATCTGTCATAATGTATGTATGTACTTGTACATTGTGTCCTCACCCAGCTGTCATAATGTATACATGTACTTGTACATTGTGTCCTCACCCATCTGTCATAATGTATGTATGTACTTGTACATTGTGTCCTCACAAAGCTGTCATGATGTATAAATGTACTTGTACATTGTGTCCTCACCCAGCTGTCATAATGTATGTATGTACTAGTACATTGTGTCCTCACCCAGCTGTCATGATGTATAAATGTACTTGTACATTGTGTCCTCACCCAGCTGTCATAATGTATGTATGTACTTGTACATTGTGTCCTCACCCAGCTGTCATAATGTATGTATGTACTAGTACATTGTGTCCTCAACCAGCTGTCATAATGTATGTATGTACTAGTACATTGTGTCCTCACCCAGCTGTCATGATGTATAAATGTACTTGTACATTGTGTCCTCACCCAGCTGTCATGATGTATAAATGTACTTGTACATTGTGTCCTCACCCAGCTGTCATAATGTATGTATGTACTTGTACATTGTGTCCTCACCCAGCTGTCATAATGTATGTATGTACTAGTACATTGTGTCCTCAACCAGCTGTCATAATGTATGTATGTACTAGTACATTGTGTCCTCAGCCAGCTGTCATAATGTATGTATGTACTAGTACATTGTGTCCTCAACCAGCTGTCATAATGTATGTATGTACTAGTACATTGTGTCCTCAGCCAGCTGTCATAATGTATGTATGTACTAGTACATTGTGTCCTCAACCAGCTGTCATAATGTATGTATGTACTTGTACATTGTGTCCTCACCCAGCTGTCATAATGTATGTATGTACTAGTACATTGTGTCCTCAACCAGCTGTCATAATGTATGTATGTACTAGTACATTGTGTCCTCAGCCAGCTGTCATAATGTATGTATGTACTAGTACATTGTGTCCTCAACCAGCTGTCATAATGTATGTATGTACTAGTACATTGTGTCCTCAGCCAGCTGTCATAATGTATGTATGTACTAGTACATTGTGTCCTCAACCAGCTGTCATAATGTATGTATGTACTAGTACATTGTGTCCTCAGCCAGCTGTCATAATGTATACATGTACTTGTACATTGTGTCCTCACCCAGCTGTCATAATGTATACATGTACTTGTACATTGTGTCCTCACCCAGCTGTCATAATGTATACATGTACTTGTACATTGTGTCCTCACCCAGCTGTCATAATGTATACATGTACTTGTACATTGTGTCCTCACCCAGCTGTCATAATGTATACATGTACTTGTACATTGTGTCCTCACCCAGCTGTCATAATGTATGTATGTACTTGTACATTGTGTCCTCACCCAGCTGTCATAATGTATACATGTACTTGTACATTGTGTTCTCACCCAGCTGTCATAATGTATGTATGTACTTGTACATTGTGTCCTCACCCAGCTGTCATAATGTATGTATGTACTTGTACATTGTGTCCTCACCCAGCTGTCATAATGTATACATGTACTTGTACATTGTGTCCTCAACCAGCTGTCATAATGTATGTATGTACTTGTACATTGTGTCCTCACCCAGCTGTCATAATGTATGTATGTACTTGTACATTGTGTCCTCAACCAGCTGTCATAATGTATACATGTACTTGTACATTGTGTCCTCACCCAGCTGTCATAATGTATACATGTACTTGTACATTGTGTCCTCACCAAGCTGTCATAATGTATACATGTACTTGTACATTGTGTCCTCACCCAGCTGTCATAATGTATACATGTACTTGTACATTGTGTCCTCACCCAGCTGTCATAATGTATAAATGTACTTGTACATTGTGTCCTCACCAAGCTGTCATAATGTATGTATGTACTAGTACATTGTGTCCTCAACCAGCTGTCATAATGTATGTATGTATGTACTAGTACATTGTGTCCTCAACCAGCTGTCATAATGTATGTATGTACTTGTACATTGTGTCCTCAGCCAGCTGTCATAATGTATGTACTAGTACATTGTGTCCTCAGCCAGCTGTCATAATGTATGTATGTACTTGTACATTGTGTCCTCAGCCAGCTGTCATAATGTATGTATGTACTTGTACATTGTGTCCTCAGCCAGCTGTCATAATGTATGTATGTACTTGTACATTGTGTCCTCAGCC
Organism: Electrona antarctica; assembly: GCF_951216825.1. Classification (NCBI taxonomy): domain Eukaryota; kingdom Metazoa; phylum Chordata; class Actinopteri; order Myctophiformes; family Myctophidae; genus Electrona; species Electrona antarctica. Next base: position 6,868 of record NW_027637405.1, on the reverse strand, counting down.
AGCTGTCATAATGTATACATGTACTTGTACATTGTGTCCTCACCCAGCTGTCATAATGTATACATGTACTTGTACATTGTGTCCTCACCCAGCTGTCATAATGTATACATGTACTTGTACATTGTGTCCTCACCCAGCTGTCATAATGTATACATGTACTTGTACATTGTCCTCACCCAGCTGTCATAATGTATACATGTACTTGTACATTGTGTCCTCACCCAGCTGTCATAATGTATGTATGTACTTGTACATTGTCCTCACCCAGCTGTCATAATGTGTGTATGTACTTGTACATTGTGTCCTCACCATTTGTCATAATGTATACATGTACTTGTACATTGTGTCCTCACCCAGCTGTCATAATGTATGTATGTACTTGTACATTGTGTCCTCACCCAGCTGTCATAATGTATGTATGTACTTGTACATTGTGTCCTCACCCAGCTGTCATAATGTATAAATGTACTTGTACATTGTGTCCTCACCCAGCTGTCATAATGTATAAATGTACTTGTACATTGTGTCCTCACCCAGCTGTCATAATGTATACATGTACTTGTACATTGTATCCTCACCCAGCTGTCATAATGTATGTATGTACTTGTACATTGTGTCCTCAACCAGCTGTCATAATGTATGTATGTACTAGTACATTGTGTCCTCAACCAGCTGTCATAATGTATGTATGTACTTGTACATTGTGTCCTTACCCAGCTGTCTTAATGTATACATGTACTTGTACATTGTGTCCTCACCCAGCTGTCATATTGTATGTATGTACTAGTACATTGTGTCCTCAACCAGCTGTCATAATGTATGTATGTACTAGTACATTGTGTCCTCACCCAGCTGTCATAATGTATACATGTACTTGTACATTGTGTCCTCACCCAGCTGTTATAATGTATACATGTACTTGTACATTGTGTCCTCACCCAGCTGTCATAATGTATGTATGTGCTTGTACATTGTGTCCTCAACCAGCTGTCATAATGTATGTATGTACTTGTACATTGTGTCCTCAACCAGCTGTCATAATGTATGTATGTACTAGTACATTGTGTCCTCAACCAGCTGTCATAATGTATGTATGTACTAGTACATTGTGTCCTCACCCAGCTGTCATAATGTATGTATGTACTTGTACATTGTGTCCTCACCCAGCTGTCATAATGTATACATGTACTTGTACATTGTGTCCTCACCCATCTGTCATAATGTATGTATGTACTTGTACATTGTGTCCTCACCCAGCTGTCATAATGTATACATGTACTTGTACATTGTGTCCTCACCCATCTGTCATAATGTATGTATGTACTAGTACATTGTGTCCTCAACCAGCTGTCATAATGTATACATGTACTTGTACATTGTGTCCTCACCCATCTGTCATAATGTATGTATGTACTTGTACATTGTGTCCTCAACCAGCTGTCATAATGTATGTATGTACTTGTACATTGTGTCCTCACCCAGCTGTCATAATGTATGTATGTACTTGTACATTGTGTCCTCAACCAGCTGTTATAATGTATGTATGTACTAGTACATTGTGTCCTCAACCAGCTGTCATAATGTATGCATGTACTAGTACATTGTGTCCTCACCCATCTGTCATAATGTATGTATGTACTTGTACATTGTGTCCTCACCCAGCTGTCATGATGTATACATGTACTTGTACATTGTGTCCTCACCCAGCTGTAATAATGTATGTATGTACTAGTACATTGTGTCCTCACCCAGATGTCATGATGTATACATGTACTTGTACATTGTGTCCTCAACCAGCTGTCATAATGTATACATGTACTTGTACATTGTGTCCTCACCCAGCTGTCATAATGTATGTATGTACTAGTACATTGTGTCCTCACCCAGCTGTAATAATGTATGTATGTACTTGTACATTGTGTCCTCACCCAGCTGTCATAATGTATGTATGTACTAGTACATTGTGTCCTCAACCAGCTGTCATAATGTATGTATGTATGTACTAGTACATTGTGTCCTCAACCAGCTGTCATAACGTATGTATTTATACATGTACTTGTACATTGTGTCCTCACCCAGCTGTAATAATGTATGTATGTACTTGTACATTGTGTCCTCACCCAGCTGTAATAATGTATGTATGTATGTACTTGTACATTGTGTCCTCACCCAGCTGTAATAATGTATGTATGTACTTGTACATTGTGTCCTCACCCAGCTGTCATAATGTATGTATGTACTTGTACATTGTGTCCTCACCCAGCTGTAATAATGTATGTATGTACTTGTACATTGTGTCCTCACCCAGCTGTCATAATGTATGTATGTACTAGTACATTGTGTCCTCAACCAGCTGTCATAATGTATGTATGTATGTACTAGTACATTGTGTCCTCAACCAGCTGTCATAACGTATGTATTTATACATGTACTTGTACATTGTGTCCTCACCCAGCTGTAATAATGTATGTATGTACTTGTACATTGTGTCCTCACCCAGCTGTAATAATGTATGTATGTATGTACTTGTACATTGTGTCCTCACCCAGCTGTAATAATGTATGTATGTACTTGTACATTGTGTCCTCACCCAGCTGTCATAATGTATGTATGTACTAGTACATTGTGTCCTCACCCAGCTGTCATAATGTATACATGTACTTGTACATTGTGTCCTCACCCAGCTGTTATAATGTATACATGTACTTGTACATTGTGTCCTCACCCAGCTGTCATAATGTATGTATGTACTTGTACATTGTGTCCTCAACCAGCTGTCATAATGTATGTATGTACTTGTACATTGTGTCCTCAACCAGCTGTCATAATGTATGTATGTACTAGTACATTGTGTCCTCAACCAGCTGTCATAATGTATGTATGTACTAGTACATTGTGTCCTCACCCAGCTGTCATAATGTATGTATGTACTTGTACATTGTGTCCTCACCCAGCTGTCATAATGTATACATGTACTTGTACATTGTGTCCTCACCCATCTGTCATAATGTATGTATGTACTTGTACATTGTGTCCTCACCCAGCTGTCATAATGTATACATGTACTTGTACATTGTGTCCTCACCCATCTGTCATAATGTATGTATGTACTAGTACATTGTGTCCTCAACCAGCTGTCATAATGTATACATGTACTTGTACATTGTGTCCTCACCCATCTGTCATAATGTATGTATGTACTTGTACATTGTGTCCTCAACCAGCTGTCATAATGTATGTATGTACTTGTACATTGTGTCCTCACCCAGCTGTCATAATGTATGTATGTACTTGTACATTGTGTCCTCAACCAGCTGTTATAATGTATGTATGTACTAGTACATTGTGTCCTCAACCAGCTGTCATAATGTATGTATGTACTAGTACATTGTGTCCTCACCCATCTGTCATAATGTATGTATGTACTTGTACATTGTGTCCTCACCCAGCTGTCATGATGTATACATGTACTTGTACATTGTGTCCTCACCCAGCTGTAATAATGTATGTATGTACTAGTACATTGTGTCCTCACCCAGCTGTCATGATGTATACATGTACTTGTACATTGTGTCCTCAACCAGCTGTCATAATGTATACATGTACTTGTACATTGTGTCCTCACCCAGCTGTCATAATGTATGTATGTACTAGTACATTGTGTCCTCACCCAGCTGTAATAATGTATGTATGTACTTGTACATTGTGTCCTCACCCAGCTGTCATAATGTATGTATGTACTAGTACATTGTGTCCTCAACCAGCTGTCATAATGTATGTATGTACTAGTACATTGTGTCCTCAACCAGCTGTCATAACGTATGTATTTATACATGTACTTGTACATTGTGTCCTCACCCAGCTGTAATAATGTATGTATGTACTTGTACATTGTGTCCTCACCCAGCTGTAATAATGTATGTATGTATGTACTTGTACATTGTGTCCTCACCCAGCTGTAATAATGTATGTATGTACTTGTACATTGTGTCCTCACCCAGCTGTCATAATGTATGTATGTACTTGTACATTGTGTCCTCACCCAGCTGTAATAATGTATGTATGTACTTGTACATTGTGTCCTCACCCAGCTGTCATAATGTATGTATGTACTAGTACATTGTGTCCTCAACCAGCTGTCATAATGTATACATGTACTTGTACATTGTGTCCTCACCCAGCTGTAATAATGTATGTATGTACTTGTACATTGTGTCCTCACCCAGCTGTCATAATGTATGTATGTACTAGTACATTGTGTCCTCAACCAGCTGTCATAATGTATGTATGTATGTACTAGTACATTGTGTCCTCAACCAGCTGTCATAATGTATGTATGTACTAGTACATTGTGTCCTCAACCAGCTGTCATAATGTATGTATGTACTAGTACATTGTGTCCTCACCCAGCTGTCATAATGTATGTATGTACTTGTACATTGTGTCCTCACCCAGCTGTCATAATGTATACATGTACTTGTACATTGTGTCCTCACCCATCTGTCATAATGTATGTATGTACTTGTACATTGTGTCCTCACCCAGCTGTCATAATGTATACATGTACTTGTACATTGTGTCCTCACCCATCTGTCATAATGTATGTATGTACTAGTACATTGTGTCCTCAACCAGCTGTCATAATGTATACATGTACTTGTACATTGTGTCCTCACCCATCTGTCATAATGTATGTATGTACTTGTACATTGTGTCCTCAACCAGCTGTCATAATGTATGTATGTACTTGTACATTGTGTCCTCACCCAGCTGTCATAATGTATGTATGTACTTGTACATTGTGTCCTCAACCAGCTGTTATAATGTATGTATGTACTAGTACATTGTGTCCTCAACCAGCTGTCATAATGTATGTATGTACTAGTACATTGTGTCCTCACCCATCTGTCATAATGTATGTATGTACTTGTACATTGTGTCCTCACCCAGCTGTCATGATGTATACATGTACTTGTACATTGTGTCCTCACCCAGCTGTAATAATGTATGTATGTACTAGTACATTGTGTCCTCACCCAGCTGTCATGATGTATACATGTACTTGTACATTGTGTCCTCAACCAGCTGTCATAATGTATACATGTACTTGTACATTGTGTCCTCACCCAGCTGTCATAATGTATGTATGTACTAGTACATTGTGTCCTCACCCAGCTGTAATAATGTATGTATGTACTTGTACATTGTGTCCTCACCCAGCTGTCATAATGTATGTATGTACTAGTACATTGTGTCCTCAACCAGCTGTCATAATGTATGTATGTATGTACTAGTACATTGTGTCCTCAACCAGCTGTCATAACGTATGTATTTATACATGTACTTGTACATTGTGTCCTCACCCAGCTGTAATAATGTATGTATGTACTTGTACATTGTGTCCTCACCCAGCTGTAATAATGTATGTATGTATGTACTTGTACATTGTGTCCTCACCCAGCTGTAATAATGTATGTATGTACTTGTACATTGTGTCCTCACCCAGCTGTCATAATGTATGTATGTACTTGTACATTGTGTCCTCACCCAGCTGTAATAATGTATGTATGTACTTGTACATTGTGTCCTCACCCAGCTGTCATAATGTATGTATGTACTAGTACATTGTGTCCTCAACCAGCTGTCATAATGTATACATGTACTTGTACATTGTGTCCTCACCCAGCTGTAATAATGTATGTATGTACTTGTACATTGTGTCCTCACCCAGCTGTCATAATGTATGTATGTACTAGTACATTGTGTCCTCAACCAGCTGTCATAATGTATGTATGTATGTACTAGTACATTGTGTCCTCAACCAGCTGTCATAATGTATGTATGTACTTGTACATTGTGTCCTCACCCAGCTGTCATAATGTATGTATGTACTAGTACATTGTGTCCTCAACCAGCTGTCATAATGTATGTATGTACTAGTACATTGTGTCCTCAACCAGCTGTCATAATGTATGTATGTACTAGTACATTGTGTCCTCACCCATCTGTCATAATGTATGTATGTACTTGTACATTGTGTCCTCAGCCAGCTGTCATAATGTATGTATGTACTAGTACATTGTGTCCTCAACCAGCTGTCATAATGTATGTATGTACTAGTACATTGTGTCCTCACCCATCTGTCATAATGTATGTATGTACTTGTACATTGTGTCCTCACCCAGCTGTCATAATGTATGTATGTACTAGTACATTGTGTCCTCAACCAGCTGTCATAATGTATGTATGTACTAGTACATTGTGTCCTCACCCATCTGTCATAATGTATGTATGTACTTGTACATTGTGTCCTCACCCAGCTGTCATGATGTATGTATGTACTTGTACATTGTGTCCTCACCCAGCTGTCATGATGTATACATGTACTTGTACATTGTGTCCTCACCCAGCTGTAATAATGTATGTATGTACTAGTACATTGTGTCCTCACCCAGCTGTCATGATGTATACATGTACTTGTACATTGTGTCCTCAACCAGCTGTCATAATGTATGTATGTACTAGTACATTGTGTCCTCAACCAGCTGTCATAATGTATGTATTTATACATGTACTTGTACATTGTGTCCTCACCCAGCTGTCATAACGTATGTATTTATACATGTACTTGTACATTGTGTCCTCAACCAGCTGTCATAATGTATGTATGTACTAGTACATTGTGTCCTCAACCAGCTGTCATAATGTATGTATGTACTTGTACATTGTGTCCTCAGCCAGCTGTCATAATGTATGTATTTATACATGTACTTGTACATTGTGTCCTCACCCAGCTATCACCATGTATGTATTTATACATGTACTAGTACATTGTGTCCTCACCCAGCTGTCATAATGCATGTATTTA